>NW_024882895.1:112500-172349 GCF_019059575.1 Amphibalanus amphitrite
TTGGTGTAACAAGATTTGGCTTAAATCAAAGGTCAGGTACCTATATCAAAGTTCAGCTTTCTATCTCCAGCGTATTCCAAGCTATCGGCGAAAAAAGCTATGGGGGGGGGGGGGGAGGCGGCACCCGCCACCCTCCCCTCAACCGGTGAGGGTTGAAAAGCTTTTAAACTCATAGAAAGCACCACCAATAAGTGTATTTTTGTGCTGACGTAGACATTTGCAAAAAACGGGGAGGGTAGCAAACCAGTACAACTGCAGGTTGACAAGGCAAGAAGTGGCCGACAGCGAACCCAGAAGACACCTGGGAGGACGCGAGATTTAGCTCAGTTTAATTTCAGAATAAGTACGGCGGCAGTGAGACAATCAGCGTCCGGCGGCGTTGTTGGACGGTGGAGCATTGGACGCCGATTGTATCCGTTATATCCGTGTGTACACGAGGGTTCACCAGAGCACGACCTGGCGTCACCCGGACACCAGACGGCTGCCGGCGAGGGGCCGCCCCCCCCCCCGTTCCACCTGGTGGACACCGCGTGTCCCGCTCCGTGTCCACGTCCGCCAGAGCGGGGCCGTGTCCGTGCACCGGCAGCCGGATATCAGACAGATATCGGACGGATATCAAACGGATATCAGCCGGATATCAGACAGATATCAGATGGATATCAGATGGATATCAGACGGATATCAGATGGATATGAGTTATGGACAGATATCGGACGGATATCATACAGAAATCAGACGGATATCAGACGGATATCAGACGGATATCAGATGGATATCAGACAGATATAAGACCCCTATCCACTCCTAGCCACCCCTATCCTACCATGGCCACCGAGCCACTGCCTGACGCCAAAGCCCTCAGCCCTCAGCCTTCAGCTCTCAGTCCTCAGCCCTCGGCCCTCAGCAGCCCAGCAGCCCGCAGCCGGCACACAGGGCACACCGACAGCTCCCCTGCTCCCGCCCGTGACTGTCCCCTGCTCCTGCCCGTGACTATATCCCCTGCTCCCGCCCGTGACTGTCCCCTGCTCCTGCCCGTGACTGTCCCTGGAGCTGACGATTGCCGCGTAAACTAAAAATTGAGGACATAATAGAACACGTGAAAATACCGTATTAACAATCCACACCAACTTAGACCATTGAGCAGTTTTATGAGAAACACACCAGGATATCCGAACAAGCTCTTCTGTTTCATGGACTGATTCTCTACTGTTGAAAAGACAGCTCATAACATGAACAGAGCACAGCTAGGTACAATTGTAAGGATACAATGGTTTCTAATTTCGCCGGACTGGCCGTGCAATGTGCATAGCTGTAGCATCCGTTGGCGTGCCTATGCACACTTGTCGGTGGTTTCTGAGAAGCACCCAAGCTCGCCGCAGCTGTCCTGCTACCTATCACTACACATCACTAACGCTAACCGCCAATCGTGAAGCAAGGTGCGTTTTAAAAGTGATTCGTGAGTGGCCCTCAAGCAATACTGGGCAGCTAGCATTTAGATCATTGTCTTGATAATATTATATGCATATCTCTTTAACCAGCGCCCCGCTGGGCGCTGAGCTATTCAGCCATACGCGCCCTGCTGGGGGGGCAGATTCTGCCCCCCCTGTCTAACTTCCGAACCGATGGTCGTAGAAAGACGGGGAAAACGGCAATCGAAAGCTCTCAACAAGGTAGATCTTAAGAGACAATTTTTTTTTTGCTCGAGTAGGTCAAAGGTCATGTAAGGTCAGGTCAAGGATACAGATTAGTCGCTTAAATTTTCAGGGAATGTGTTAAATGGATGCATGATAAGGTACTGAAAGGGGGCAGCCCCCCCCCCCAGCGGGGTGCAGGATAAAAGAAATGATACCTAGTGCACACACAGAACATAAAAACAGACTTAAAGGCACACACCATCGGAGCAAAATACTGAGTTAGGTAAATTACGTAAATTTAATTAGGTATGGGTATTTGAATGGTGGCTTTATGGGAACCGATTGCAGGAATGAACTAGCGTATCAATGTTTTACCATTTATAGTGTGACGATGTAGGGTGATAAGGTGAGATGGTCTGAGACATCAGCAGCAAAATGACCGGTTCGGTGTTAAATGCGGCAAAAGTGAGTTTCCGTGTACCGTTGTAAGGAAGCATTGAAATATCTGATCAGCTTTGAAATCTACGCCTGCCTGTGTCCGTGTCACGTACAATGCACATTGTTGGCACGTTTGTATCTGCGCTGTGCGCGGCCAGTGCGTCCGCTTCCTCGTGGTGCGTGACGGAGAGACCTTGGTGAACTGGAGCCGGTATTTAAGGGAGCGGGCCCCGAACTCAGCGAGACAGTGTGACGCGGTGTGACGGGACGCAGAGTGGGACCCTCTCCGAGCCGACACCGGCGCCAGAATGACTCCTCTGGTGAGTACGGCCGCGGCCAGTGTCTGCCGTCAACCAATCGTGACGTAATTCAGGACAAATGAAATCGCCATCGCTTCTACATGTTACTCATATTTCGACGGGAAAGCTGCTCTCTAGCATCATTATCAAGGTGATTATGTAAGAGAGCAATTAGAGATAGTAAAAAATAATACAAGTTTCCGGTCAAAGTGATGATTCATTGTGCATATTTTCCGGCGAACTGTAGCCAGAATCCGTGTGATATCAGGCACAGTTACATGTATAGCGGTGGTCTGTCCTGTAACTCTCGACCACCTTTGACGCCCTGTGTTGCCCTGTTCCAGGCCCTCCTCTGTCTCCTCCTGACCCTGGGCTCGGGGACGGCCCGTCCGGACGGACGACTGCTGTATGCCGCCACCTCCGGCCCCGCGGCAGCTGCCCCCTCTCTGGAGCAGGCGGCAGACACCGCGGGCCCCTCCGGCCCCGTGGGAGCTGCCCCCTCTCTGGAGCAGACGGCAGACACGGCGGGCTCCTCCGCCGCGCGCGGGGCACACACCGACACCGGTCTGACACCGGATGGAGGTCGGCCGGCAGCGGCTTCAGAGTCTCCGGCGGGTGAGGCAGACGACGACCGAGGCTCGGCTGCCCCGCGGCAGGGTCAGGACTCGGGCGAGCTCGGCGCTGACGCGTCCGGCGCTGACAGCGGTGAGGACGGCGGTGTGGACCCGCTGAGCGGGGGAGCGGCGGCCGCAGGGAGCCAGGGTGACTTGGTGGACGACATGGGCCGACAGGAGGACGGCGGAGTGGAGGGTGAGCAAATGGACGATAGCGAAGGTGACGGTGCTGACGGAGGTGACGACTATGACGCTGGTGGTGACGAAGACCACAAGGCCGGCAGTGAAAACGATACTGATGATGGTGATGACGATGACGACGACGATGGCAATGATGCTGCCGATGATGATCAAGACGACGATGATGAGTTTGATGAAGATGATGATTCTGAGGATTATGATGAAGAGGAGGAAAAGGAGGATGAGGGTGATGATGAAGATGATGAGGATGAAGAGCAGGAGGAGGATGAGGACGATTATGAGGATAAGGATGAGGATGATGAGGAGGATGAGGATGAGGATGATGAGGATGAGGATGACGAGGAGGAAGAAGATGACGGTGAGGAGGATTATGAGGATGAGGATGATGAGGATGATGAAGATGATGATAACGAGGAGGAGGAAGATGGCGATGATAGTGAGGATGAGGATGAGAAGAATGAGGACGATGACAATGAGGATGAAGATGAGGATGAAGATGAGGATGAGGATGATGAGGATGATGAGGAAGATAATGATGACGATAACGGTGATGCCATTGCAAAAACTGAAGATGATAAAGACTCCGTCAACGACGACAACAAAATCGAGGGTGATCAGAAGGACAATGGACAAGAGACCGTCGATGGCGATCAGTTGAGCGGTGAAGTCGAGGAGGGTGGACACGGGGACGACCAGGACGGGCTGACGTCAAGTGCGGAGGGAGCCGCCTCTGCTGAAGCCACCGAGGGAGCGGCGCAGCCGGCGGCCCCGGAGAGCGGATCCGCGCCGCCTCAGCCGCCCTCTGATGCTGCTGCTGCTGAGGTGACAGACGACGAGAGCGGTGTCGCCAGTGACGCCAGTGATAGTGATCAGGACACCAACAGTGACTCGCGATGAATTTTACCAGTACCATGCTGCTCTATCGTCTGTTTTTCTTTCTATTTTTGAATAAGGACTCTTCTGAAGGCTGGCTATACTATAGGCTATTTTGATGTGTTCTAATGTATGTTTTGTTTGCTCTATTTAATACATGGGGCATTCCACGATAGATCGTACCAGGCCCGTCACCCTCATCTCTCAGATTTTAATGAAAATCGGTCCTAGGGGTAATCATAGGCCCCAAAGACGCCTGGCAAAATATCAGACTTCTCAGATCAAAACTTTTTGAGTTATATTGCATTACATTTTTTAAACTTCGGTATGTAACGGTGAGTTTGATGGCCTATAACTCAAGAACGGGTTAAGCAACCAACAAAAAATAAACAACACTAAGCTTGCGATGAATCACAAATTAATATTACTATTTAAAAATTCCAAAGAAAAAATTTCATTGTTGAGCAAAAACCTTAATCTTTTTTCATTTGCCTCTAATGACTTTTGGGACCAAAATTTTTCACATTTTTATTTTTTCAAAATAATCTTCATGTCATTGCAAATCGACATGCAAAAAATTAGAAAGGTGTTCTTTCTATAAGTTCCTCATTTTCCCGCAAACAAAATGGGTTTCGGAGGGGTTGATACGACCCCAGCACGCCGTTTCGCTTCTAATAGAGCTAGAGCCTCGCGGAAAAAACGAGCGTGTGTGCCGTTACAAGTCGCAGCGATTGATACCCGATTTTAAGGTCTCAGGTTAACCGGTAGCGTCTGAGGTCAGGTCACGCGACTGAAGTTACGGGTTCGGTTTTTAGTAAATAACTTCGCAAAAAAATGGCCGCAGAGCCGCGATTTTGGCATCATTGTGTTCGCCTAGCTCAGGTGCATCGAATGGTATACTTTTTGCCAGGGTGAGGTCAACTCAAGTAGTTGACCTCGGGTCAAGGTCAGGTCAGAGCCCCTCAGGTCACGAAGCTGGGCAAAGGGTATCATATGACATATCATTCGATTCGGAAGGTCTTCCCGAGTCCATTGGTGGCTTTTCCGACTCTCTAGCTCCATTTGATCGGGAGTTATTGACGAAAAACTCGTACGACCCTAGTGACGTCATAAATGACGTCAAGCAAGGTTAACAATGCAAAAGTAAAGCATTGGACTTTGCAAGGAGTGCATGAAATCACGATACCATGTACGTGGGATAGTTTTAGATCATTCTCGGCGCCAAAATAACAGTTTTTATATTTCCCCATTGATTTATAACAGTGATGTCACGTGACCGACCTGACCTCATGTAACCTTGAAAAATTCCCAGATATACAAGTTGTGAGATCCAGAGGAGGACACCATGTATGCGTCCTGTAGCTTTCATCTCGGACAGCTATGGTCATTGGCGTCCAAAACAATGTCAGAACCAAACAGCCTTTTTCACCCTCGCGCTTATAGGAAAGAGGGTTGAATGAACCCTCTTTTCACTTTTTTTCAGATGACTCAGACTTGAATTGAAATTTCAGTAACCCGTGATGTCACTAGGCAGCTTTACCACGCCATTTGTAAGCTCCCCTCCCGAAATCACTAATCGAAACCGTTATCGTGACGTAAAATAAATACATTTATAGAAAGAACACCTTCCTAATTTTTTGCATACTTCTTAACAATGAGCCAAATATTTTTTCAAAGAAATAAAAATTCAAAAAAATTTGGTCCCAAAGTCCAAAAAATACAAATGAAAGAAAACTCGATATGTCATATATCAAAAATAGCGTATTTTTCGAAATTTCAAAAATACATATTAATCTCTGTTTCATTGCAAGTTCAATGTTATATAACATTTGGCATTTGAATAATCCGTCTTAGAGTTACAGCCCGCCAAACTTAGCGCTGCAAAGCAAGATCCAAAAAATGTTATGCACCATAACTCAAAAAATACTTATCTGATAAGCCTGAAATTGTTACAGGTGGATTCAGAGCCCCTGATTACCCCTGAGACCAATTCTCGTCAAATTCCGAGAGATGAGGGTGTCAAATTGGAAAAAAGTGGTACGATCTATCGTGGAATGCCCCACATGTATTATAACACAGTTATCCAAGGCTTCGTCTTCTTCTCACGACACCAATAAGCTTTCCGCCAATCACAGAGGCTTTTGCAGCTAAAACAGATACTGATTACCTGATCAAATTGTTTTATTCTTATGCAGCATTCTCCGCAAGTCCTTTATCCCTACCACCATTCGGCAATGGAATCTTCTTCCTGAAACCCTTCGCAATACCCCATCCCGCCGTGAATTCACTCGTCAAGTCTGGCAGCGATTTGGGGCACCGGAGCCACCAACACTGCATTCAGTACACTGTAAAAAATATTGACTAGCCCCTCGTCAAATGATTCTCAACGCTAAATGTCGGGGGTACAGACTAGTTTTGCATCCTACTTTTGACACACGCTGCGAGCCCCTGGCTTGTTTTGTGTTCGTCAGATGACAGTTACCAGGTGTCGGTTAGTTTTTACCACGTCCCAAAAATAGCTGGAGCGTTTCTGCCTTGTTTTGGAAGCAGGTCCTCGTTAATGCTGTGTATGATAACAAAGTACCTAGTAACAATAATAACGAAAAACAATGTCAAAACGAGGGCGGCTTGTTTAGTGACGATGCTCAAAAGAAGCATCGTCTTGTTCCTACTTAACGAATGAAGCTCAAACTAGGTCAAAACTAACGTATTGCTCAACCCATAGTCAGATGACCAGCAGATTCTACGCCGCCCAATCCAGTCATCGAATTTGCCAGCGAATTCGTTTGAAGACCATCATATTATTAAATATCGGTGGTCTTCAAACGAAATCCCTTACCAGTTTGATGACGAATTCATCCGGCCCATTCCAAAAACGCTCAAGATAAAATGAAAGTGTATTTCTGAAATAATATGCTTTCTTGCAATGCACCTTTCGTATATCAAGCGAATCTTTCACTTCCAGCGCCCGTTTACAGTTATCAATCGAATCAGAAGCATGCACATACCTATCGATAGATCTGAACCTAAGAACACAGACGACATTTTGTAGAGTACCTGTCTGAGCCTATGCAGTGGAGCCCGTGAGCCGCCCAACCGCAGCTGCCTCATGAACTTGATGATAGGTCTGAACCTCAGATTGGCCAGAGCTTGGCCGTCAATAACCAGCTTATTCATATCCACAGTTGTAGTGACTTAGGGTTTGGAATTTGCCAAACCTAAGTTTTGATTACCAAGAGAAGTTTTGTACTTCTTGCACTTGCCCTTTCTTCATAACTTTGGCGGAAATCGTCGTAGTGAAACTTCAGTGTTCCGTTAGCTGTCGGTTCTTGAGAGAGTTGGCCAGGCCGGACACCGGGGGCGGCTCCACAACTTTCGAAAAATTAAACCTAAGTCCTATTGCACTGCATGGAGAGCAATTCATTTAAAATCGCTCTTGTTTCGCCCCCCCCCCCCTCGACAACTTTGCAAACGTCTCTGCGCGATTTGGTTGAGAATAATGGCTTATGGCAAGTTATTGAATCAGAACGTCGATCACTGCAGGTCATATATCGGCAAGCAATTCTTCATAACTAGACACTGCACAAATGGAAACGATACAGGTTTGCCCATTGATAAACACTCGCACTGCACAGACTCGCGCACCCCCGACCGAACGCGGCACGGCACAGCGCAACAGCTGGCGCCGGGAAGCCGGGAACGTATTAAGTGAAGGATTCACAGGTGCGCAACTTTATTGCGAACAATAAAAACCTACCGCAAACGATTAAAAAAAAAAAAGTTTTAGGGCAATCGGAAATACAAATGTATTGACTTATAGAAATAAAATTGTCATTCACCTTCCAAATAACCCAACAATTTATTTGCCGTAAAAAGTGTCTGGAAATGGAAAGTTGCTAACATGATTCGGCAAGTAGGGAAACGCAGCCGCTACCTGGCGAATAATCTCAGGCTGGTTTAGTGGCGAGTGCATTGCTACGGCTTGTTCCTCAACCTTCACAGATTACTATGACAAAACTACCCCTAGTATTTTGATCATCCTGAGGCTGGCTTTCACCTAATAATTTGATGAGGGTCTTCCTCGTTTCGGATTGAGGCGAAAACAAACGTCAAACAACCTTGATAGTTAATCCAGCACTTCAAAACAAAGGTACACCTAGGGTATCATTACAATACCGGATCATAACGATCTGGATAGTTCTCAGCCTGTAAGCTAACTAAGCGGTAACTAGTCAAGTGGTAGGTACCGGAAGCATTGACAACCTGGTGACTGTTTCGAGACCCTTGTTTTGACACATAGCTCGTCAATATTTTTTACAGTGTAGGGACCAAAAGGGCTAGCACATACCACACCAGACTACGAGTCGGTCTATCACATCTACATGCATCTACATGCACATCTATATCAACACCAACTTGCACAAAGCCCAGCATGCACATGTGGACATCAGTCATCACCAAGATGACACTGCACACTACATACTCCGGTGCCCCCTATACACACACCAAAGATCACTTCTCCTCAACGCGGCGCGAACAATCATACCAAACTTCGAAAACATTTCCTACAAATGCAAGCTTAGTGCACTCCTATTCGGCAATGATCTTACTGAGAACCAGGGAATCAGCATAACACATCATCTCCATGCATACATTGTACATACTCAACGCTTCAACACGCACACACAGCAATAACACACACACACACACACACACTACATCGTACCCGATTGTTGCTGTCCGGGGCCCGGACACCTGTGACTATGTCCGGAGGGCTGCTCGGCGGGCTGCTGGCGGGGCCGTCGTGACCTGTTGCCAGGTGGTTTTATTTTGCACTTAATTTTCGTGTTAATATTTCATTTTTGTGCGTGTATTTGTGTTTATGTTTTGTAGGAAAGGCGCTTTGATTTAAGCATTTTGCTTTTGCGCCGATCCGTGATTATTTTCTCCGATGTTTCTTGTTCTTGGTTTCCAAAATATACTGAAGTGAAGTGAAGTTAAGTGAAGCATTAAATGCTTACCTACATATACCTATAGGCCGTTTTCACGACGAGTTATCTGGCGAATGAACTAAACTTGACCAAATCTGCACCAAATCTCATTTACAGCAAATATTGCCATATCATGAATTTATTTCAGCGTTTTAATCAAAATTTTAATTTTCTGAGTCTGATAATATGAAAAATCACGTTTATAAGCAACTAGTGCAACCTAGCTGATAATAGCCGTTTTCACGACGGGCTATCCGGCGAGTGCACCTAATTTGACCAAATCTGCACCTAATACCTTTTTTCTGCAAATATCTTTATTTAATAAATTTATTTCAGTGTTTTAATCGATGATACTCTCTGATAATATGACAAAGCAGGCATATAAGCAATTAGTGCAACCCTAGCTGATAGCTCTACTAAGAGATACACTGAACCTAATTTGACCAAATCTGCACCTAATCTGCACCAAATATGCACCAAATGTGTACCAGATGGCCGTCGTGAAAACGGCAAATAACTAAGAAACACAATGGACCTAATTTGACCAAAATATGCACCAAATCTGCAACAAATGTGAGCCAAATATGTACCAGATAGCTGTCGTGAAAACGGCCTCAGTTAGGTATACCGATTTTCCTTTTTTTAGTTTGAACATTTGAATGGATGGTTTACAGGATCACATTGCATGTATGTATGTATGTATGTATGCATGTATTAACCCGCTCCCCACTGGGGCCTGCGAATAACGCGCCCTACTGGGAGGGGGGGGGGGGCTCTTCATAGCCCCCCTCCTAACTCCGAAATTACTGGGCCGATCGTCAAAATTTAAACGGTGTCTGATAGCCCCGGAAAAACTGTCGAGCGAAACCTAATTTAAATGACCTCAAGGTCACCGATGACATCAAAGGTCAGGTCAAAGTAAAAATTATTAGCATTTTCGCTTGTTCACATTTTGGTCTCTGGCCGCCGTCTTACAAGTCCAGTCAGGCTCATTTTTTGTTTACACACTTGTGAACAGATGCTTTAGATACCCTAAGGGTACCAAACTTGTACTTTGATTATCAGGTCAGTGTCCGGTCATCACAGGTCACGGAAATATTATATCATGCGTCGGTCACGTGACACATGTTTTATGGTCCATTTAGGCCATATATTTCGACTTTGATGCTGCTTGTGTCTTTCGAGGTCATTTTGAGTTGAATTTAGCTTAGGTCAGGTCACTTTCAGGTCAAAAAAGTCAAATTTTGAAGTTGAAGTTTTTCATCAAAAAGGTTTGTATTGGATGCAGTTTGAGCTCAGGAACACGATGGTGCTACTTATTAGTGGTGTCAATCGGAACTTGAATCTTCGGAATTCCGATTTCGTCCAATGTCCAATTCGGAATTTGGTTGGACAATGGCAGCAGGCATTGGACAACTTTGGACAATTGCTTGCTACACCTCAACATTTTTTAAAAAGTAGTCGTGTTTAACATTGATTTGCTATAAGAAAGCTCAGCTTTCGATATGATTAACACTTTTGAGCTTGTAACGGTACATGAAAAGCAAATTAAATAACAGTGTTGAGTGTAAACTATTGCGTAGGTGTTGGACATCTTTGGACAAATGACTGGCTTGGACATTTTTGGACGGACAATCGACGTAAGCATTGGACATTGGACGGACTTTGGACATACGTTTTCTGAAATTGACACCACTACTACTTATATTGGTGTACGATGTCAAATACGTACTGAAAATTGATTTCAAAAATTTATAATTGCGAATTTTTTGCAATAATGCGTATAACTTGGCCATTTTTGAAGATATTTAGCTAAAACTTGCTAGAGTAAGTCATAAGCATGTGTTCTATCATATTTATCCCGTTTTTTTTCGAAAGGTCAAAAAGTTATTGAAAAAAATATAGAAATATGAATTTTGAATTTTATTATATATAATTTCAAAATTTTCAAAATTTTGAAAATACGAGATGGCAGTTTGATACCGCAGTCTATTTTGAGTCCTATCATGCAAAGAAATTGAATCTAGATCAAAAACTGAGCTCTTGGGAGCGATTGCCGTGGTTCAATGTTTTGCGTCGAAATCGGCCGAACATGACGTCACTCTGACGTCATTTCCGGCCGACCTATGGTAGCTACGAAGTTCATATTTTGACACTAGGTGTCAAATTGATGCAGCCGAAAGTACTAAAAGTTGGGCGTCGATATGTCAAGCGGTTTGGAAGTTATTGCAGAAAAACGGGAGGGGGGCTATGAATAGTCCCCCCCAATGGGGCGCGGGTTAACCCGCGCCCCGCTGGGCTATTCAGCCATACGCGCCCTGCTGAGGGGGGGGGGCAGATTCTGCCCCCCCCCTTCCGAACCGATGGTCGTAGAAAGACGGGGAAACGGCAATCGAAAGCTCTAAAAAAAGGCGGATCTTAAGAGCCCAAATTTTTTTTGCTTAAGTAGGTCAGAGGTCAGGTCAAGGTCAGGTCAAGGGTACAAAATGCAAGTTTCTACAGTATCGGCCATAGTTGCCGTAGTTGCCGAAGAATGGACTGAGACTGATTGCCCAAAACGTGTAGGCTACCAAGAAAATATTCGTTGCATACAATATCGTGCAAAGGTCAAGGTCAATGTCAGGTCTGGTCACCAAAAACGAAATATAGAAAAGGGCATGTGCAGCACATGTTTTAAGGGTCATTTTATTCATAGAATTCAATAGGCACACTCAATAAATGATATGGACCACATCTGGATGAATTTCAGGTCGAGGTCAGGTCAAGTTCAGGTCAAGTGAGGTCAAATTTTGAAGTTGGTTGTTAAGGCCTAAAAAGGTGTCTGTCTCATGCAGTTTATCACGGCGAATCGAATGGTGCTATTTTTGTTTCCGTACGAGGTCTAAAACTTTCAAAAAATCATTTTTCGAAAATTTTGTGTGTCGTGACGTTATAAAATGTTGAATAACTCCCACATTTTTGAACCGATTCTTTTAAAAAATTGGTATGTAGGTGCACATAGACAAGTTCTCTGACATATATTCCGGTTTTTACGATACACTCAAAATTTTGTATTTTATAATTATTTTCCCAAAAAGTCAGTTTCTTGAGAAAAAATGGGCTAAAATCCAAAATTTTCAAAAAACTGAGATAGTCATTTGATAGACAAAGTAGATTCACGTATAAATTTTTTGTTACGTCTTGATTCTTTTAAAAATGAAGATGTTAGCACCGTTTGCACCTCGCACGCACCCCGGTGTATGGCGCCGTGCTTACTTTAGCGTCATACGTCAACATGCGCGCTAGCGGCCTCTGTCGGCGGCATCTCCGGACGCAGCGGGCAGGTGGCGCTGCGTGCATGGTATGCCTGCGCAGTGCATAGATAGGCACACCCGCAACGAGCAGATGACAAACACGCGGATAGCTGAACCCTCGCCCGGTGTGGGTATCAGCCAAGTTGACGACGAACAAAGCAACCTCTATAAGTTCGTGCAAATATGTGAAAGATCATGTTTTGATCAGGTCAATGCTGAGGACTGAGGTCAGTAGAGTTCATCAAAAGCGGAATTTTCAGGTCAATTTTCCCCGTTTTGACATTTTCGTAGACCGGAGCATAGTGGTGAGTCAGCTACAGCATCGCAGAACAGCGCTTTCGACAGCTTTTTCAAAACTCGTTTGTAAACATGCCTTCGAATTTGATCTCACGTCACATGCAATGGTTTGAAAAAAGACTAAAATCGATAGAGCTAGTCATCCATATTCAATTTTCTGAGTTTTTAACCTCTGGATGATAAGCTACCTATAGGAATAAATGGGTTGCAAAGTATTTTAGACGCATAGTTACTAAGTGGCCTGGTGACCTGACCTTAGAATTTAGATGTTTTGGGGTCAACATGTTTGCACACGGCAACATTTTTTTTGCATTTTTGCGCAACTTGAAATATAATGGGTAAGCTATGCTAAGCCAACCGCAATTTGCTCCACAGCTAAAATTGACGAGTGAGGCCAACCTCCCCCTCCCCCATCCCTTTCCAACAAGGCGAAGGCTGAGCACCTACGCAATATGGAGGACAAGTTAATGAGCACCGTGAGGCGAGTTTATTTGATACACATACGCGTTGGACAATGTGGCACAAGTGCCCAGTTTTGATGGGCACACTCAACTCTTGGATTGAAACCCACCCTTGGTGGGTTTCACCCACACTTGGTGAAACTGGGCCCAGAATAGCGCAATCAGACGGTCAGTGTCGGGGCCTGCGCAAACTCTGATTAGCACCGACTCAGGCTCCGTCAAACCGTACGTCCAAACATTCTGCAGCTCCATACAAGGTGCGCTTTTTAGAGCGCGTATAAAATTGTGATGATCATTTTGCGCCCATAAAAACCAAGCCTTCTCGCAATAGTTGTTTATTTTTTCACCCACGCCGTGCTGGTGGTCTGAATTTTCCGTGTTGTGTCGGAGAGGGGGGGGGGTCACGTCCCCCCGTCTTACTCAGCTCATGGCCCACGTAGCGACACGCGATAAGCGGCATTCGAAAGAGCGTAAAAAATAATGACGAATATGCTACAGTATTTTTTTAGTTCAGATCAAAGGTCAGGTCCCCAGAGGTCATCAAAGGCCAAATTTTGTCTATTTCAACAGCTTTCGAAACACACAACGCATAACTCGGAAACCAATAGAGCTACAGCACATAAGAAAAGCGCGTTCGATAGTTTTTTTCACCGGCCTTTCTGATTCCTGTTTTCAGATTTTAACGGTTTAGGCTTCAGAGGGCAAAAACTGTAAAAATAGCCGTTCTTGCGAAAAATGATTTTCGGTATAGATAGCTTTTTACTTAATCAGGCCACGACCTTACTTTTGCCAGTATCGTGTTCCTCTCGTCAAAACGCGTTGAATAAACTATCCCTCGCCGGACCTATTGGTTTTCTACATAGACGCGCCGGCCGAGGGGGGGGGGGGGCGGGTACGACCCCCCTCGCCGTTTCGCCCCTGGTGGAGCTAGCGCGTCGCAGAAAAAACGTGCGTGTGCGCCGTTACGAGACGCAGAGATTGGTACCCGATTTTAAGGTCCTAGGTCAACCGGTGACCTCTGAGGTCAGGTCAAGTGCCCCAAGGTACGGTTCAGTTTTTGGTGAATAACTTCGCAAAAAACGGCCACAGAGCGCCGATTTTGGCAGCATCGTGTTCGTCTCGATCAGGCGAGTCGAATGATATACTTTTTGTCCGGGTCAGGTCAACTTGGGGTGTTGACCTCAGGTCAAGGTCAGGTCAGCACCCCCAGGTCACGAAGTTGGTCGAAAGGGGTCATGTCGCATATCATTCGATTCGGCAGTTCTTCCTGAGTCCATTGGTGGCTTTCCCGACTCGCCAGCTCAATTTGATCAAGAGTTATTGAAGAAAAAATAATATGACCTTGATGACGTCATAAATGACGTCACGCAAGGTCAACATTGCAAAAGTGACGCATCTAACCTTGCAAGGAGTGCATAAAATCACGATTCTGTGTGCTTGAGATAGTTGGAGATCGTTCCCGGCGCCAGAATAGCAGTTTTCATTTTTCCCCATTGACTTATAATGGTGAGGTCACGAAAATGACCTGACCTCATATGACCTTTAGGAAAAATCCGAGATATACAAGTTGTGAGACTCATAATGGGTACTAGATCCTGCAAGTTTCATTTCCCTGTGACATCTCCTGTGGCAGTGAGGGCGTTGCGAAGTTGCGACATCTGAAGACCGTGCAGAGGTTCACTTATGACGTCATAGGTCAGTGACTTGACCTGACCTAAAAATGCGGTTGGTGTCAAAAGATTTGGCTTGAATCAAAGGTCAGGTATGCCAAGTTTCAGTTCTCTATCGCCAGCGTGTTTGGAGCTATCGCGAAAAAACCCTATGGAGGGGGGCGGCACCCGCCCCCCCCCTCGGCCGGCGAGGGCTATACCTAAGTTGACCTTATCAGGTCATTAGAAAAAAATGGCCTCAGGTCTAGGTCATGACCTGACCGGAAAGGGGCATGCTGCACAGCAGTCGATCCGTATCGTCGAACTGAACACATCTGACGTGTTCTTGCCACTCTAGCGTGTCTCTATAAAAAGTTGTAACAAAAAAACTGCTTGTGACCTTTCATGTCCTGAGATGAGCTCAGGGGCACACAGAAGGGTCACAGATGCAATTGGTGTCATGTTTACCTATAAACCGATGTTTGAGAGTGTTTAGAACGACATTCGTCCAAAAGGAGCGCATTTCAAATTTCTCCCGTTGGCTTATACCTAATGGACAGGTAGCAGAATTGACCCGACCTTAGGTTACAGATATCGAAATTCCGAGATAAACGTTTTATGCATACTGCTACGCTTATCAATTGCTGAAAGTTTGAAAGTGGCCATTCAGTCGGTGTAGCTACAGCGAGCCTTTGAACTTTTTCTGCGGTAAGGTCACATGACGTGATCTGGTGACCTGAAAGCGATCGGGGTCTGAAATTTTCACATGTGCGGAAAAGATGTGTGAACAGGTGTACAAAACACGGTGGCGCTGCGTGCTGCCGTTTTTGAGATATTTGCGAACAACATGTAGGGGGAGCGTAACCCCCTCCCCCAAATGGGTTAAGCACAGAATTAATTGTTTTGAAAGTTCAAGCAACCAAAGCATAATAAGGTGCTTGAAGGCATTCATTAGACCTCAAATCAAACGAAGGCATCAAATCTCGAGTAAGCCGAAACCCACGCCTAACCCTCCCATTAATCTGGCACTTTGAGCCGACCGCCTGCCGACCCGGCGCCGAGAAATCACTTCCCGGCCCTAAAGACAGTCCGCTGACCGATAGCTACGCATACCCTCTGATGGTGAGGTCCACGTGGGGTGAGGGGCCCGCCGTCCCCTGTCCCGGGTGGGACGAAACCCCGCCTCAGGCAGGGGGCGCCCCAGCCCGCGGGTGCCGGACGCACCAGGGTATGGACCGGCGCCAGTCGTCGCTCAAACGCCGTGTGAGGTAGTCTCTGTCTCTCTGTGCTCCGTGCGCGCCGCCCCTGCCCCCGCCAGTCGCCGGCCGCCGCTGTGTGCGGGTGCGGCGACTCTGACCGTGTGTGCGCCATCCCTGCCCTGCGCCATGCCGGCCGGCCGGCGGTGTGATGACTACCGCTCTCTGGCGTCCACCCGGTACCTGCAGCAGGCGGCACACCGGTTGGACAGCTCGCTGCGGGAGCGCGCCGGCCTGGTGCCCTCGCTGGCCGCGGCGCTGCTGCTGCTGGTCGGCCTCGGCGGCTGGCTCTGGGGCCGCTGTCTCATCTGGCCGCAGGAGGAGGTACCCGGACCCGGCCCGCCGGACGCGCCGCTCGCCGCCAACGGCACCGCGCTGTGGGGCGAGTGTCTGCGCTCGCGGGGCTCGGCGCTGCTGCTGGCCTACGTGCTGCTGGTGCTGGCCGCGGCCGTGGCGATGGTGGTGGCGGTGCGCGCGGTGCCGCGGCTGCGCCGACAGCTGGAGGTGGCGCGCCGCCTGCTGCGCGCCGACAGCGCCGGCTGCCCGCCGCTGCCGCTCACCGACGTCATCCAGGCCGTGGAGGCCGCCGACATGGCGGAGGCCGAGAGGCTGATCCGCGGCGGCGCCGCCCAGCTCAGCCGCTACGGCGCCCTGCGGCAGACCGTGCTGACCGTCTGGGCGGCCGGAGAGGTCTGAGCGCTGACCGTCTGGGCGGCCGGCGAGGTCTGAGCGCCACCGGCGGGCGGCCGGCGAGGTCTGAGCGCGACCGGCGGGCGGCCGGCGAGGTCTGAGCGCGACCGGCGGCCGGCCGAGCGACCCCGGCACCTGCCGGCGACGGGTCAGTACCGCCGACCCCGGCACCTTCCGGCGACCGGCCAGTACCGCCGACCCCGGCACCTGCCGGCGACCGGTCAGTGCCGCCGACCCAGCACAGCAACCCAGCACCGCTGACCCCAGGCGGAACAGCTCGCACTCCAACGACAGGCCAGGGTCACGACTACCAAGGCACGGCCCTGAACACACCGAGACACGAACTGTGAGAAAGTGAGGCAAGGGCTGGGAGGAAGGAAGAGAGGCGTGGTCATGGACCGTGAGGCGGTGAGACATGGACGTGAGCAGGTGCCACAAGGGCTGTGAGGAATAGAGGCACGGTCACGGGCCGTCAGGCAGTGAGGAGAGGGCTGCAGAGAAGAGAGACATTGGCCGTGAGTAGGCGAGGCACTGCAGAGAGCTAGTCTTTTCCAGCGGCCGAAGTATAGGCGATAAGTGAGAGTGAATGGAAGAGGGTCCGGAGACGGATTTTTCGCCTTGGGGTTTTCACATTCGACACAAACAGGGATAGGATTTACTGTGTAACAGCTCGACCTCGGCTGTGGGCTGCGGCAGCTGAGCTGTGGAGAGGAGCTGAGAGCTGGAGAGCCGCTGAGAGCTGTGGCAGCTCGGACTGATCAGCAATCGGTTTAGTTGTAGCCGTACGCCAGGTCAGAGTGTGTTAGCTGGGGAGTTTTGTTAGCTAATTTGAACACTATTGACTTTCAAGAGTGGGTTTGATTGATGTCATTTTACCTCTTGAAACAGGGGACTTATGTACAAATGGTAGGTATGCGGGTAGTGAAGTGTTGACTGTTTAAAGCGAGTGGTTTTATCATGTGAATGACCTGGCATTGACCATTTGCGCTGTAAATGCGTTCATAGATATAATCGCAGCTGTCGTTCATACATTTGTTCCATCCGTCGGTCGAAACTGTGGGTATGTCTTCGACGGAATATTCAATACACCTTCGCATAATTGTTATATATTTTAACCCGCACTCGACTGGGAATTTTTATGTGAAGAACATCAATGAAGGACCTCAAATTGCAGATAGTTTCTACAGCCATATACCGACAGTCCTATATAGGTATAGGACTCGACAGCACCTTATCGTTTGTCTTTATAGTCTAACCGTTTTTAGGTAGGTGGTTACTTTGAAACTCAAATGCATAAGCGTAAGATTGTTAGAAAAAGTCAAACAACATTGTCTCATAAGCATGTATTAATGACAAATGGGTTACGTGCAAGGTAGGTTGTAGGTACCGTTACATACAAAATTGCTTATGTTCGCCGTAATGCACGTCGCGTCAATAAGTGACATCATCAAATCATTACCTATAATGACAAACACAAATGTCAGCTTATTATACTCCTTGATTTACAATACGTCATTAATGCCCATAATCATCAATCATTATTCCCTAAGCTAAACGTTAAAGCAGTACGCCACAACGGCAAACGTTTGATCATCGCATCCGGGGAACCAGTATCAGTGGAGGCAGCCGTTCGGCACTGGTTACTGAGTACCGGTGTCCAGTGGAGGCAGCCGCTCGGGACGGATTGGTTACTGAGTACCGGTGTCAGTGGAGGCAGCCGTTCGGGACTGGTTACTGAGTACCGGTGTCCAGTGGAGGCAGCCGCTCGGGACGGATTGGTTACTGAGTACCGGTGTCCAGTGGAGGCAGCCGCTCGGGACGGATTGGTTACTGAGTACCGGTGTCCAGTGGAGGCAGCCGCTCGGGACGGATTGGTTACTGAGTACCGGTGTCCAGTGGAGGCAGCCGCTCAGGACTGGTTACTGAGTACCGGTGTCAGTGGAGGCAGCCGCTCGGGACTGCAGTTACTGAGTACCAGTGTCCAGTGGAGGCAGCCGCTCGGGACTGCAGTGTTACTGAGACCAGTGCCGGTCAGGCAGAGCCAGCCGCTGCTGGTTCAGATCCAAACGCCGGGCGGCCCTGGCTCAGAGACCAATGCCCGACCATCCCACGGACTGACGATGTGGAGTCCGAAGGCCAGGGGCCAGTGGAGGACGGGCCGCCCTGGAGAAACTGAGCGCGATAACGGCACATACCGCCTGTCCGCGTACAAAGGCCGCCAGTCAGAGCGAATGCGGCAGCGGCGTCATGGTACGCGGCCCGGAAAAATCAGTGGCAAAGTCGCGCGCCTCTCGTCAGTTTGGGTTCAAAGCCCAGAACTGCACAGAGTGCAGCAGAACGGGACAAAAAGACGGGCCGGACAGCGGGCGCCACCAGCTCGACACTGCTGCCGCAAATAAAACAAAATGTTCAGCGAAAGTTCAGAAGCTTTGAGTTCAGCGACATCAAGCACTTGGAACACCAGATCGCATCATCATATTTAGAGCGTTTGAAATGATATTCCACCAGTGTAATGCCAAGATAACCAGTTTTTTCTTTTTCCTTTTCGACATCATTGTTTCGACAGTACGGTTACGTCATTTGACAAATTCATGCGCCTTGATTCGTACCTAAGGAATGTTGAAAATGTCACGTGAACAGGATGCTCGCCTTACCAAGGGCAGTGTGGTATTTGTGTGCTGCTTGTGCGAAATGTGCTCCCGAGGGAGCAGCCACGGCGCCAACTGTCACCTTCCGACCGGCAGCAGGAGCATGTCTTACTCTACTCATCTGTAGAGGAGCGTTATGTCAGCTGTCCGGCCATCCACGTACTCCCCTGCAGCTATCGTCCTGTTCCAGCTGCCTTCACCGCTGCTGCCTCTACATACCAGCAGTGGGCCCATCCAGCCCCCCCCCCCCTTAACCACCCGAGCCCCCTCAGCAGGCCCAGCGGAGCAGGCTGGCCGCCGCCAGGAGCAGCAGCAGGCCGCGGCCGGGCAGCGAGCCCCTGCCCCTCAGTAGGCCCCCCAGCGGAGCAGGCTCCCCGGCTCAGCAGGCCCAGCGGAGCAGGCTGGCCGCCGCCAGGAGCAGCAGCAGGCCGCGGCCGGGCAGCGGGCCCCCCTCAGCAGACCCAGCGGAGCAGGCTGGCCGCCGCCAGCGGGCCCCTCCCCGGCTCAGCAGGCCCAGCGGAGCAGGCTGGCCGCCGCCAGGAGCAGCAGCAGGCCGCGGCCGGGCAGCGGCGCGCCGCCGGCGCTGTCGGAGCGGCGCCGCTCGGCCCTGGCGTACCTGTCCTCCAGCGAGTTGGAGACCACCCAGACGGGCGTGGAGGACTGCGGCTGGAACCAGCCCCGGTACGCCGTGGTGCTGGCCGCCGGAGGAGGCGGCGACGGCGACGGCCGCGGGCCGATCGGGGAGCCGCGCGACGGGCCCTGGGAGCCGTCACGAGCCGGGCTACGGGCCGGGTCACCGGACTGGTCATTGGCCGGGCTGCGGAATGGGTCACCGGACTGGTCATTGGAAGACTCGCGGAATGGGCCACCGGACTGGTCATTGGAGGACTCGCGGAATGGGTCACGAGACTCAGTTTGAGTCGGGTCGCGGACTGAGTCATGAGCTGGCTCAGGGACCGAGTCGCGGGTCTGGTCACGGAGTGTGTTTTGAATTGTGTTGTGGAAGTTGTCACGGGCCAGATCAATGACAGGGTCACGGGAGGAGTCGCCGGCGGGACCGCGGGATGGGCTAGGATTACGAACTGGATCCGGAGGAGAACCCATCGATGAATCAATGCCAGAGAAGTCCTTGGCAGCGGTATTCACAATCGGAGTGAAGCCATTTTCGAGGTCGACTGGGTGATTGCTGCTTTGAGCTCTGTCCTTTGCGGCAGCCGCAGCCGCACTGGATCGGTCTGCAGAGGAGGGCTGGAGCGGGCGCTCCGGGCCGGGTGCCTCGCCGATCCCCGGCGGCCGGGCCTGCCGGGCCGTGCCGGCAGACCCCGGCGCCGCCGGATCTCTGGGCTGCCCGGCCGCGGGAGTGCCCGATGGCACGCCCTCACTGCTGCCGGGACCGGGGAGCCGCCGCCCGCCGTCCCCCATCCGGGCGGCGCGGTCCCGAGCGCGGGCCGCTGCCACCGACAGGCCTCCCGCGGTGTCTGCAGGAGGGGGTGCGGCCCCGCCGGCGAGGTTGACAGTCTCGGTCCGCTCGGCTGTGGTGTGGTACTCCACCCGACTGGTGCGGCCCACCTGCAGCGGGAACTGGCGGTCACTGCCGGGACTGCGCTCGGAGCCCGTCTGCGACCGGGCCGGCCCGGCGGCCTGACTGACCGGGGAGTCCGGTGCCGCCAACGGCTGTCCCGGCCACGACTGCGGGCCGCGCGCCGGCTCCGGGTCCGTCCCACCCCGCCGGGGGTCCGTCCTGTCCCACTGCGAGTCCGTCCCACCCTGCTGGGGGTCCGTCCCGTCCCTGCGCCAGGCAGGGCCGTCCCGCCGGGGGTCCGTCCCGTCCCACTGCGAGTCCGTCCCACCCCGCTGGGGGTCCGTCCCACCCTGCTGGGGGTCCGTCCCGTCCCTGCGCCAGGCAGGGCCGTCCCGCCGGGCCGGCCGGTCTATGCGGTCCGTGAAGGCGGGCCGGCCACGGGCCGCCAGCGTACCGGCCGGCAGCAGCCGACTCCAGCCGTCTGGCGAGGACACGGACACTGCCGGCGCGCCGGCGACCCCGACCGGGTCCGGCAGGCGCCGACCGCCGACCCCGACCGGGTCGGACAGGCGCCGACCGCCGACCCCGACCGGGTCCGGCAGGCGCCGACCGCCGACCTCGACCGGGTTGGACAGGCGCCGACCGCCGACCTCAGCGCGCAGGGCCTCCCGGACGGGCCCGGCCGGCTGGTCAGGCCGGTCGGGAATGATGTACGGCCTCTCGGGACCGCCCAGCCGCCGGTCGGGTCCCTCCGGCCGCTGGCCCACGCCGGCCTGCATCAGCTCCTCGTGCTCCTGGCGGGGAGCGAACTCGGTCCACTGTCCGGCGGAGAGCGGCGCGCGCGGTCCCGCCGCGGTCCGGTCCCCCGGTCCGGCGGCGGCCCCGGTCCTCTCCTGGATGCGCAGCAGCTGGCCGTGCTCCTGGTGCTCGGCTCCGGTCGGAGCCCGCGCCGGCTCCCCGCGGGCCAGCCGGGGAGCGTCGGCCGAGGGCCGGCCGCCGTGGCGCTCCATCTCGTCCACGGCCACTGGGGTTATCTGGCGCCGGCCGGGTGCGGGCCGCTGGCGGTCGTCAGTCCGCTCCAGACCGAGCTCCGAGTCCACACGCTCCCAGTGGTAGTCAGCCGAGTGCTCGCTGCCAAAGTCCGAAGGTCCTTGCTCGTAGTCGGAACGCTCTTGAAAATAGTCTGAGCGCTCGGGGCCATAGATGGCGTACTCTGTACTGAAGCCGGAGCGTTCCTGGTCATAACTTGTGCGTTCCTGACTGTAGTTGGGATGGCGTTCTTCTGTAGGGAAGTCGCGCTGTTTGCTATGGTGCTCAGGATGGTCCCGGACCAAGTCGGGCCATCTCAGACCGTACCGAGGACCGTCCGAGTCTGCGTGACGCCAGTCTGCGCCATTATCGCCGCGAATCGACTGCCACCCTCCCTGGCTGCCGGCCTCGTCACAGGAGTCCAGGGTGAACCTGCAGAAACAGGGCGAGGTCAATCCATTGGTCAAAGGCAGTTGACGTTATTACTAAACTAGGTGAATTGTAAGCTATAGGAAGAGCCTACTTACACTAAAAATATGCATTTGCCTTCGCTCTATTTATATACAGCTCTACGTAATCGTCTTAGATGTACAGACGTCTAAAGTGGACCTTCTTTATGTGCCTCCTTACTGCACGTCATGGCAGGTCTCTGTAGAAAGTATGTTACTTCTCACTTCTCACCTATTTTCTATTGAGTACAATTCAGGTCGTTAATAGGCGGTTTGGGAACACCCGGCATGTGTCCAGTGCCTGCCATACTATGCTCTTTGTCCGGTGTCCACCGCATGCAGTATTGTTACCCGCGAGTGTGTGTTTTTACCGAGTGGCCCTCTGACCCGTCCGGCCGGAGCCTGGACCGGCGCGGCGCGTCAAAGGTCGCCCGATAGGAGATACGGCCGACGCGCTGCGTTTGCGAAATAGGACCAACAACACGTAACGAGCGGCCGTGCGATTTTGCAACGGAGCTCTGGCGTCCCCGGAACTGGCGCATTTGTTTTTGCCCAGATGAGATAACGCTTCCGAATAATAGCGTCCCTCTAGTCGGCGGTGTAGTAACAGTCCGACGGATACAACAAATATCTGCAGCAGCCGTCGCCGTCGGGCGGTACACGAGCGGAAGGGCCGGCGCTTTAATGACAGGCTAATTAAAGGAAATAGTTCACTTTTTAACATGGGTTTTGAACTGGAATAGCAGTTCCGTAGCTTGGGCTGAGACGAGCATAAATCAGGAGCTTTTACAGCCCAACGATCACCCTAGGCAAAGATATTCTATTTCTCGTCCCGAAAAAGGTGTCTTGCGTTGAGGATGTGTGCCTTGCATATATTTCCATCCAGTATGAAAAGAGCATGGGTCCCGAAAATTCTTCAGAAACTAGAGAAATTATCTACGAGAACTCTAGAGAAATTCTCGTACTGATCAATTAGGACATTCAGGGGAACATTATCAGATCGAGCAGATCGCCCAAATGCCGGTGGCTGCGATAATTTCTCTGTTTCTGAAGAATTTTCGGGACCCATGCTCTTTTCATACTGGATCGCGTGTGCCTTACAGAAACTGAAAAGTTCTTCCTATATCAAAATATAGAAAAAAAATATTTTGTTATAAAAAGGTTTTATTTTCTTTGCTGATTATTTTGAACATAAAAAATAATAAATCGTTGCAAAAAAAAAATAATTTCGTGAAAGTGAACTATTTCCTTTAAGATTACAGACCACGATACTGCGCGGTGCCAGCGCAGCGGGCCGTGGCGACTCACAGACCGCTGTGGCACAGTACGGGCCGTAGAGACTCACAGGCTGCTGTGGCGCAGTACGGGCCGTACCATCTCACAGACTGCTGAGTGCTGTGGCGCAGTACGGGCCGTAGCGACTCACAGGCTGCTGTGGCACAGTACGGGCCGGAGGGACTCACAGGCTGCTGTGGCACTTGTGCACGAAGACCTGCAGGCCGTTGTCGAGGAAGGTGTTGACGAACATGGTGAGCCGGTTGCCGGAGGGCTTGTCGGCGCAGCCCGGGTCGGCCGCCACGCAGGAGCGGAACCGCAGGTACCGGCTGCAGGGGGCGGAACGAGGGGGGGGGGGGGTCAGGACCGTGCTTCTGCCCTGACCGTTTACCTTATAACCATATACGCCTGCTCCTTATAAAAGGTTTGGGAAAGTTAAGCATACAGGCGTTCGGCCACGTTATTTGACAGACGGGCAGATGGGAGCGCCCCTATATAAGGTGCTAACTGTAACTGGTAACCGGGTCCAGACGCGCAGACCGCCGCTCCGGCTGGCGTCATCCGGTTCCCTCACCAGCAAACGTCCGAGTCGGGTGCTGCGTTGATGACAGCGTCCGCCATCTTTGTATAGTCCTCGCCGCAGCGGCTCTTGTCCATCGTCATCTTCTGGATGCACGGTGCGTGCTCCAGATACTCTGCGGAAGTTGACAGGTGCAAATAATACATCTATTCAAAGATACGAGGTAACAGTTACTTACTTTCAACTCTGGGGTGCGACGGCATAATGCGTCAGTGAGTAGGAAGCGATGATAATTTAGACGCGGTATAAACACATAAACCTTCCGCACCGATAGGGCATGTCGCTTGACGATCGCACCTCGGAAAATGGTTACTTATCCATTAACAATTGACGTAAGTCGTTAGCGCGTTTTACGAATCAGACTGTGTCAGACTCTGCGACCTGCGTCCGCTGGGGGCTGACCTTTGCTGTAGTCGGGGTCGCTGCACATCTTGTGGACGCTCTTGACGGCCGTCTGGACGGCGCCGTTGAAGGCCAGCTTCTGCTGCCGCGAGTAGCCGGACATGACGAACTTGTTGATGCAGTCCACGAACAGGCGCCAGTTGCTGCGACACGAGCGGGCCGGGTAAGAAGAGAGGGTAAGAACAGGACACGACACGAGCCGACGAAGGTACCTATACACAGGGAGAGATAAAAAAAAACAGTCGTGGGCGGAGCATAGTGTCCTGATGTATGAAAGCCTCTATCCGGGATGGAAAAATATTACGAGTCAATGACAAGTGTCACAAATATTTGAGTGACAATCAGGTCTTGAAACGGCTATTTCCCAAATATGGTTGAAATTCTTCCACGCATTCACAAACAATCGCGAAAAATTAGGGTCTCAAGGGGTATGGCGCCAACAGTAAGTTATCTTATCTGCCCGGTGAACATATGCAGCCATCAGTATCTTTCTGGTCCGTGGATAATATACCTATATAGATAATGGATAACAGTGAGCTGTGCACCCAATTAGCGTCCCTTTGTGTGTCTGTGGAGCACCCAGAGGCTGTCGGTGGCCGCGCCGTCCGCGCTGTCGGCTGTCGGTGGCCGCGCCGTCCGCGCCGCCCTCCCCCACTCACCGACAGACGGTGGCCAGCTCCTCGTGGGTGGCCGGCACCACCATCCGGGTCTCCGTCACCAGTGGCTGCGCCAGCTGCTGGCAGTGCTCCAGGTGAGCGGCTCCGCCGGACGCCGCCGCCGCCGTCACAGGCCCGCCTGCCGGTCACAGCGGGTCACAGCACCGGTCAAACCGGGGCGCACCAGGGCACACCGGGTGGCAACAGGATCACAGGCGTCAGTCACACCGGATCACACCGGATCACACCGGGTCACACCGGGTCACACGGGTCACACTGGTCACACCGGGTCACACGGGTCACATCACCAGTCACACTGGTCACAACACATGTCACACAGGTCACACTGGTCACACCGGGTCACAACACCGGTCATACGGGCCACAACGGCTCGCAACAGGGTCACAACAGGGTCACTCGAGGTCAGCAAACGTCACGGGGGCGTTTGCTGGTCGGGGCGCGACCCAAGCAACACACAACCTACGTCCGGTCATACGAGGTCATACGAAGCTGCAAGGTCATACGGGTTCATGAAGGTCTTATCAGCCTAAGCTCATATGGACGCTGGACAATGGATGCGCGGGACCATGCGGCGTGAAATAGCCTACTGAGAAGCATCCACAAGACATAGTGGATGGTTCTGCGGCGATTCACATGAGCTCGCCATGGGTCATGTGAGGTCACAAGGGCTCGTGGAAGGCTGCTTGTGATGATGGACGGCCTGAGCCGCATGGAATAGCTCGCGGAGCTTCACCGTAATATCCGTTTGTCCGTTGCTGGCATTTGGTGCCCGGTCTCACTTTATCTACGCAGTAGGCAATTGCGTGTTGTTTATATGTTTCAGTATGTGCAGTACTGTATACCATATCTTTCCCCGCGTTCGATGTCTCTCGGACGACGAAGATTCTACGTCGTCCGGCCAATCACGTTTCGTAACTGCAGCCGAGCCCCCGCTAACCTTGAACGGGACGTAGAATCTTCGTCGTCCGAGAGACATCGAACGCGGGGTTAATCTGCTGTAGACCACGTCCCCATCAATATTTTTTCCCACCGGTCGTTCTCTCCCTGCGTCACAGCGCGTCACAGGGACTCCTATGAGTCCGATATACGTCCCGTATGAGGGGAATGTGTGTCCTGCTGCCCCGTCCCTACTGCCCGGGGTGCTGTCCCACCCCACGCCGTCCCGTAGGGTCGCTGGGGGGAAGGGGGAGGGGCGCTGGGGGGGAGGGGGAGGGGCGCTGGTAGGTGCGCTGGGAGTGTCCCGTTAGCGGGTCGGCGCGCCGCGGCCGCGGTGGCACAGGGGCGAACATGGCGCACCGCAGCGCAGAGCGGCGTGCTGCGGCGCACAGCCGCGCGCCACCCCCTAATTCGGCGACCGCTTCCGGTGTCAGCGGCCGCGCCCGCAGCCACCCCGGCCCCGCCCCGAATCAGTGGCACCGGCCCGCCCCGAATCAGTGGCACCGGCCCGCCTCGATTCAGTGGGGTCGGCCGGGCCCGCCCCGCGCGCCCGGCCCGGCCCGGTCCGGCATACGTAATAGGTATGAGTATTTTGGCTACTCACTTTCCGTCAAGCTGGATTTTGGTGACCTTGCGGAATGCTTCACACCGCAGTTGCTTTGTGAAGCTATAGCTGCTAAAAAGTGAAGTATGTGCATAGTCTTTGCCTATCGCCTATACATACATGCATGCCATTTCAGTTCCAGCCGTAAGCGGCTCTAACACTTCAACCTACTCACCGTTTGGCTCTGTAATAGTATGTGTTCGGTCGTTCCGTCCCTTCCCGTCCCCGTCCCGTCCCGTCCTACTCCGTCCCGTCTCGTCCCACCCCGTCCCGTCCCCGTCCCGTCCCACCCCGCCGGTCCCGTCCCGTCCCGTCCCGTCCCTGTCCCCGGATCCCGTCCCACCGGATGGTATGAGCGAAGGGAGGTGGGTGACCATGCAGCTCGACAGAGCGTGGTCAGAAGCCGGATCCACCCCTCAGTGGAGGTCACAGGTCAGCCCTACACAATACAGGATGATGCCAAAAATGACCGCTAGGCCACAGGGTGTCGAGGTAGCCAGTTGCTTCCGGGGTTCGTGTATTAGTGTGCTGTGCTATTGTGCTAAGGCGTCTGTTGACGCAAACGCTGAAGGATCAGCCACATATGACATATTAGTGAGCTGTATACCTACATTTGATGATTATTATTCAGCAATTCACTTATCAACAAGGAATTACCAAAGCGGCATTGGCATTGCCGGAACCGTGAAAAATGATTGGTTTTTGATGTAGAACAATGCGGAACGGACATAGTGAAGTGGCTCAGAAGAGAAGTTCAAATTGGTAATCATTTCCCAGGTAAGTACCTGTATATCGAATAGTGTAATATTGATCTTATTCCAATGTCGCTTAGACGCATACACAATGTATGTATGTACATTGCTGCGGTCGAACATCCTTAAACACCAACCTGTCCAAACAAACAAAAGACGGCTTCGAATATGGGCATATGCGTTAACCCTCGCATGTGTGCGGCGTTTGCCAGCTTCTAATGTGTAGGGGGGGGGGTCGGTTGGACCCCCCCCCTTGCCGTTTGGCCCCTGATCGAGCTAGAGCTTCGCGGAAAAAACGAGTGTGTTGCCCGTCACGAGAGGAAGCCGATGATACCCAATTTTAAGGTCCTAGGTCATTGGTTGACCTTCCAGGTCAGGTCAATGACCCAAAGTCGGGAAAATCGGGACCTGTTAGAAAATCGTAAAGTGTGGCTGCTAAGGGGGTTTTCGGGGTGCTGATCACGAATATCGTGTTAGTTTTGATCGCAGATGATGTCTTTAAGCATTTAGACCAGGTCGGGTCAGGTCAGGTCAGGTCAACCAGTAGGCGTCGTGACGGGTATTCGTAGTACGTGTCAACCGCCTCTGACAGCTTCGTAACATGTTACGAAGGCACCAAAACTACTTCGTTAATGTTCAAATGGTTGCTAAATTCGAATTCAGCTCCAAAAACTAGCCTACAAACATGTACAGCTCGAAAAAGTGAACCGAGGTCACCCGAGGTCACCAAAGGTCAATGACCTGACCTGACCTTCAGGTGACCTTGACACCCACCCTAATGCATGGAAGCAACATCAAATCACATGTTTGAACGTTTGAAACCACGAAAAGCTTGCAAACGCGCGGCTAATGCGAGCCGACATACGCAGAATCGCGATTCCGGCCAAACATGGTCTCGGAAAAGAGGTCACAGGTCAAAGGTCATTTGGGTCAGGGTCATGAAATTTTCAGGGTAGGTGTAAAATTGATCAATGTGAGGGTACTGAAAGTTTCGTTGCGATCGGCCGCTTTTTACGCGAGTTATTCGCGAAAAACCATGGGGGGGTCCATCCGACCCCCCTACACATGCGAGGGTTCTATGTTTCCGTTTGCTTTGGACTGTATTTCAGTGTTTACTAACTACATCCACTGACAACCAGACATGTGCATGGATCCGAGTGATGGATCTATGATCTCAGTGGATCTCGAGGCACATTGCAGGTTCTGATCTATGATCCCACCGCATCCGGCGTGGAAAATTTATCCTGGACCTATGATCTCACAGGATCTGACGATAAAACAAGAACATGGATCTATGATCTGAGTGGATCCCACCATGCACAACATTTGAAACCAGGTTTCCAAGTGTTTCAATGTCAATAAGTGCCATAAAATCCGTGTTATCACATAAAATCACTAAATAAGAACGTTTTTGAGTTGCAGCGAGTTATATTTTGGGATTTCTGTGTTGACCAAAAATAAATTAGGATCTATGATCCCACTGGATCTCAAGCAAAATACTAGACTCGGATCTATGATCCCTGCGGACCTCTCGATAAATTAAAGAGCTGGATCTATGATCCCGACGGATCCGAGATCAGGATCCGTGGGATCAGATCCCAGATCCATTTTGTCGGATCCATGCACATGTCTGCTGACAACTACTAAGCGTAGGGGAAATTGCGTCATCCGTTCATATATCTAACGACCTATTGTATTAAAGGGACTATCCCACCTTCTAAAATGTTGTTAAAACCAGTTAAATTGTGCCCGAATTTATAGATTGGATGACCAGGAACACGGTTCTGGCATCTATTTTTCATTAAATATCTTAGGCTTCCCATATTCCAAACACAAACTTTCAAATATGTGACGTCACAGCCCAAAATTACCTCCCTCCCCAGGCCACATTACTGTCATAAAGCTGATTCTTTTTACTCTGTAGGCACCACAACAAAGTTCAGACCAAGTTTTAAGCGATTTTTCAACGAACAAACCCATTTAAATCAGAATGACTAAACGAGGTGACGTCACACTAACGGTCGCTCCATGTTGAAGATAGGGCCTTGTACACTCCCCTACTAAGTGATGTTCGCCCCCCGACGGCCCAGCGTTTGACTGGAGCGGTAGACTGCGCCGTCTCACACCCAGGCTCAGCGGCACAGCACATCCCTCTGGCCTCAACGGTAGACTGTGCCGCCTCACACCCACGCTCAGCGGCACAGTATATCTCTCTGGCCTCACACTCGCTACAGACGCGTTTGACCGGGTCAGGGACGCGCCGCGCTGGTTGCCTTATCGCTCACAGTCACATATCTGTGGCTAGGGGGCCTGCTGCGAATCGCTGGTCTTTCTGTGTCGACTCGAATATGATGCTTGTAAGTGGTCACGATCGCATTTAGCTCAGTAAGATTAGTTATAGCAATTTATATCGTTTATTTTCTCCCGGGTGGGGTGGGGGGGGGGGGTGTTTGCCCACACTTGCCAATGTTTGTGTGTGTCTGTAACGGAAACTGCGGCGCACAGCGACGCAAAACTTGGCACAAGTTATGAATTTCGTATCGTGTCTGGAATTGTTGACACCTGGTCACATCATAAAGTCAGGTCAAAATGTTCCTCTTTTTAGCGATGGCACCCGGATACAGGTGAATAATGGCACACCGAATCACAAAATTCCACTCTTGACCCATTTTATGCCCCTGAAGTCATCTCACATCATGATACGTCTCCGTAACCCTCGCCGGCACGGGGGGAACTGAATGCACCCGCCACCCCCCCCCCCCCCACCCAAGGCTTCAAGCGAATAACTCGCGTAAAAAGCAGCCGATTGCGACAAAGCTTTCAGTACCCTCGCATTGATCAATTTCACATCTACCCTGAAAATTTCATGACCCTGACCAAAATGACCGTTGACATGTGACTACTTTCCGAGGCCATGTTTGGCCGGAAGCGCGATTCGGCGTATGTCGGCTCGCATTAGCCGCGCGTTTGCAAGCTTTTCGTGGTTTCAAACGTTCATACATGTGATTTGGTGCTGCTCCCATGCAATAGGGTGGATGGCAATGTCACCTGAAGGTCAGGCCAGGTCAGGTCATTGATCTTTGGTGACCTCGGTTCACTTTTTCGAGTTTTACATGTTTCTATGCTGGTTTTTGGAGATGAATTCGAATTTAGAAAGCATTTGAACATTTACTAAGTAGTTTTGGTGCCTTCGTAACATGTTACGAAGTTGTCAGAGGCGGTTGACAGGTACTACGAATATCCGTCACGACCCCTACTGGTTGACCTGACCTGACCTGACCTGACCTGGTCTAAATGCTTACAGACATCATCTGTGATCAAAAGTATAACACGATATTCGTGATCAGCATCCCCCCCCAAAAAAAACCATAGCAGCGACACTCAACCAATGACCTAGAGCCTTAAAATTGGGCATCATCGGCTTTCTCTCGTCACGGGCAACACGCTCGTTTTTTAAGCGACGCTCTAGCTCGATCAGGGGCCAAACGGCAAGGGGGGTCCAACCGACCCCCCCCCCTACACTTTAGAAGCTGGCAAACGCCGGACACATGCGAGGGTTAAAATGGGATATAATCGGTTTCCTCTCGTGAGGGGCAACACGTTTGTTTTTTCCATAAAGCTCTAGCTTGATCAGGGGCGAAACGCGAGTGGGGTTGTACCCCCCCCCCCCTCCCCTTGTGCCGTCGAAGGACGCAAAATGGCCTGTGCCGGCGATGGTTAACAGTTTTTGACAATGTCTTTAGATAACACATGATAGAACGCTGAAAAACACCGATGCGTTCAGCTCAATGATAGGAATCGAATGATAGGCACAACATGACCTTTTCTATGAGCTTGACCTGAGATCATTTTTGTAAATTAAATTTCAATGTATGGTTCATTTGACGCGTCTTCACGAAAGAAACGCGATCCCGGTTAAATCAACGTAATAAAAGCATGACGCCATAGGTTATTACAGAAAAACTATCCGCAAAACGTCAAATTTTGAAAGTTTTTGCCCTCTGGAGTATAAACCATTTACTCTAGGTCCAATCTGAGAAAATACACACAAAAAAACTCAAAGAGCTATTCAATGCGCTCTTCTACGGCGCTGTGCTCTAACAGCTCCAGACTTGACTTATGCGCCGCTTGTGAGAAGTTGTCAAAATGGGGAACCAGAATTCGTGATAATTTTAATGCTGGTGACCTGCAGTGACCTTAGCGATAATCTGATGGAATAATAACCCATGAAAAATCCAACAGTGGGCTATAGATTGCTTTTTACTGCGTCTTTTTCTTTTTTGCTTTCTTACCTTCCGAGATAACCATGCGTGGTCAAATACTTGTGTTGCCCCCTCCCTCACCCCCCACCATGGTAACGTTGGCTGAGAGGCCCACCTGTCAATTGCTCGGGATTCACCGACCACCGGCGCCACGCAACCACTCGACCGTTTTCTCCGAAGCGCCAGTGAACAACCTCGCGACCCACGTTCTCCCCTGCCTCGCAGACAAGCTGTGGCTGAGCCCTCACCTCGAACTGGTCACATGACTGACCTCGCCCGAGGCTCGCCAAGTGACCAAAGCGCAGACTGGGCGCCGCGGTGCCATGGGGTCGCCACCTATCAGAACAACAGTTTCACTGCGATAACACTCGAAAACCACCACAGGTCCGTGACGCTGTGGTTAGAAGGTGGGCTTGTAATTGAGAGGCGGTGCGTTCGGATCCTGCGGACGTCGTAACTTTTCTGCAGAAAGGAGATCCGTGCCATTGAACTCATAGCTGGCTGTATGAACTCATAGTTTCCTGTATGTCGTTGCATGACTTACCTGTTAACGCGTAGCATTACTTGAAATTATCTACTAGTGTGTATAGAAAGGAAGCATATTGCAGCGACTTCATTAGATAAAGCCCAGTTACTTATGTCTGCAGAGAGATGTCATCAAGGATGCTGAGTGGTGTCAAGGCATGCCGCCAACACCTCCGCACGTTCCACCATTTACACAGGCTTTGGCCTGCAATTGCAAACTGTAATTGATACCTACGCTGTCATCCCACAGCCGTTAGTTATAGGTCGTGGGCCCCGGACCTGGCTCCGCCTTGTGTTTACAGTGTCAAGTCATTTACCACCGGTCGGCCGGTCACGTGACTGACCTAGCCCGAGGCTTGGCCGGGTGACAGAAATGCGGGCCGCGTGCTGACTGGTCGTTTCGCTGAGTTCGATGCACCTCCACGGGCGTAAAACGCTGGGCTGCGCGGGCCTACGAGGGTGTGCCGCAGCGGCAGAGATCGTACCGATAGTGGGATGGGAACGTCCCGATAGGACAGCCCGTCCTGCCGCTCAAACGGTCACCCCGGAAATGATGTAATCGAATGAGGAGTTTCCGTCACCTGCACCGGTCGTGTGGTGGGGTGACCGCCGTCTGGAAAGGGAAACATGAGGAGCATGATGACTTCGTCCCGAGGAGGACAAGAATTAATTTAATGCCGCGCTAGGAAAAACAAGTTCCCAACAAAAGCAATCACCCCAGCGTGGCCCGAACACACAACCCTCCAATCTATAGTCCAGCACCCTGCTGCTACGCCACGGAATACGCACAGACCAAGGCACAGACTCCCAATTTGAAAGTAGATAAGTTTGTCGGAAGCCGCGGAGGTGTATCAATTGTGGGCGAAACGATCAGTCGGCACGCGGCCCGCACTCTGGTCAGACAGCCGGGGCTCGGGCTAGGTCAGTCACGTGACCGACCGACTGGTGGTGAAGGACTCCACACTGTAAACACAGGCGGAGCCAGATCCGGGAGCCAAGGATGTAACTAACGGCCGTGGGGTCAGGGGTGCCAGATTATGTGTGACAGGTAGGGCCTTGGCCTACAGTTTACAAATGCAGGCTTAAGTGAAAATGGTCCTTGTTATTGCATTGGTGCAACGAGCAGAGATGTTGGCGGCACCTTTGACACCATTTACGTAACATTTAGGAAATGACATGTCTATGCAGTTGTAAATATCTGGGATCTAAGTAGGTATGCAAGTCGCTGCAATAGGTATGATTTTCTATTCTTGATAATTAAAATAAATGCAACGCATAAACACTAAACAGCACGCAACGATAAACACGAAGCTATTAACCAACCAGCTGTCAAGTTACAATAGCACAGATCTCCTTTCTGTAGAAAAGCAAAGACTCCCGCGCGATCCGAACACACGACAATTCAAAGGCCAGCCCGACGCCATACCACAGCGCCACGGATCCGCGGGCTGACCCGGCCCGGCCGGCTGCAGTGTCGATAGGTCGCGACCCTATGGCACCGCACCGCCCAGCCTGCGCTTGGGTCACTTGACCAAGCCTCGGGCGAGGTAAGTCATGTGACCGGTTCGAAGTGAGGGAACCCACACAGAATCCAGTAGTGAGTGAGATACGGAGCCCCGGGGCATAACCACGTGCCTGTAGTTAGGGACTTGAACCACCACCAGGGTCCCGAGGGCCGAAGTTTATACGCGGACAATATAACTAAAGTTTTTTATAGTCTATATTACCTATAAAGTTTATATAGTTATCCTACAAAGCTGCACTTATTTGTGGGCGAGTGGCTGCTGGCGGTGGTGGGTCTCGTGATGATTTATGATTGATGCGTTTTATAAGCAATTAAATAAATAATCAGGATACAAGAGACGGGCCAACACAGAAGTGAGAGCAGACTTTGGGTTTGTTGCTTTTCTCACTCTTTTTTTTTAGCGGGATAGCCGGGTTGTTTTCCATTGCCGCGCAGTTCCTTTCAAGCGCTGACGGATTTGTTCAGCCGCAGCTTGGCTACGGGCAGGGGAGAACGAAGGTCGCGAGGTCGTTCACTGGCGCTTCGGAGAAAACAGCTGAGTGCAGTGGTTGCGTGGCGCCGGTGGTCAGCGAATCCCAGCATCTGACAGAACCAAGGAGCTGTTCGTGACCGTTTCTCTCACTCTCTCTCTAGACCAATGTCAACGGCCAGATATTTCGACCATTGTGTCAAGGCCACAGGTAGGGTTCGCTAACGAACCACCACGGAGGGTTTTTGAGAATATAGAGATAATATTCTGATAATATTGATGTGAAATATTGCCATGAATGGGCTGCAAAGTGCCGACATGGACCACAGCCCAATCTAGCCGTCAAGGTATTCCATATTCTTCATAAAATAGTTACAATAAACACAGTTATAGCACAGTTATAATGAGCCTTGTATTAGGCATACTATAAGAAAGGGAGAAGGAAAATTAGGAAGGATATTTCGAATAAGTATGAGAGTGGTTCAGATGTTCAGAGATTCTGAGGGCAAGGCAGAAGGATGCCGTGTTTTGAAGCTGCACCGGCAGTTTTGTAGCCTATCCGGATGAGATGAACGGCATGGCATCGCTCTGGCACGGTTCGTCGGAAAGTCAAATCATTCACAAAAGAAACGACATATACCATTCGATAGCTGACGGTGGGACGATGCCATAAATGTGTTTTTATCGAAATCGTTTGATGGCCTTTTTCAAAAATTGTGTTTTTGTAAAAACGTAATAATTCTTTATTCAACCAGCTGTCCAGGACATTCTTAAAAACATATGCATGTTTGTTTCGTTTTCCAGTGAAAGCTGAATGCCAAAGAAACAATATGTAGCAATAAAATATCCTCAAATATTAATATGCGCTTCTCACAGCCGGCAACAGGGCGCAATCACACAACTGAACGTCACGATGGATCAAAGTCATCCACACAGACGGCGTGAAATGACCCTTATCGACTCGCCGACCCACCGCTACACAATGATGCAAATGGGGTTCACGACTCACGAGTGGCCATAAATGCCGAAAAGGCCCAAATTTCAAGTTCACCTTATCGAATAAATCGCAAAATGGCCAGTCGGGCAAATGTTTGGAGTGTCTGAAAAACATGATTTTCATGTTTTTGTCAAAACCGACCTCGTGTATGATTGTCAGAAGTCGTGAAATTTTCTATGTCGTAAAATGACTGTCAGATACTCGCAACTTCAAACGCCGCTAGCGTGCGTTCATTTCATACAAATGGCAAAAAAAAATATATATATGGCAATGATCCACAAAGTCTTCTGCTTTTAATGCAGGGTCACAAAAAGCCGTATTTCTTTTGGTTTGGCGTTTATCTAACTATTTGTCATCATATTGCAATCGCAGTTTTTTATTTATAAATATTTGCTTTCGTTTCACCTACAGCAGTTCACACAGTGTGAGCCCGTTAGTGCACCATACCATAGCATTCCCTAATCATTTCTAAGCCGTACTGTGAAAGAATGAAGGCGCTAGCACAGGGCTGACCGGCGCTACTAAAGTTTTCGTCCGTTGCGGTCGGGTGCCGCGGCGCGGTGGTCGGCCCGGGCGGCCGCGCCGCGCGGGCGGGCGGCCACAGCGGGGTTTCGTCGGTGCATCCCTCTGCTGTTCCTAAACGAAGTGTCCTAGGGCCTCGCGACAAAATCCAACGGATTGCTCTTGACAAGATCTCGCGAGTGAGCATATTCCTTTTGAGTTAAGGTCAATATTTGACCCACTTATAGCAGGTCAAAGTTAAACGTCTGTCGAAATTGCAATCCGCGGTGAAAGCAATCCGCCCCGACTGCGACACCCGACCGCAACGGACAAAAACTTCAATAGCGTCGGTCTGCCCTGTGCTAGCGCCTTAATTCTTTCACGGTGTGACTTAGAAATGGTTAGGGAATGCTATGGTATGGTGCACTAACGGGCACACACTGTGTAGACTGCTGTAGGTGAAACGAAAGCAAATATTTTTTAGTAAAACCTGCGATTGCAACATGATGACAAATGATTCGATGACCGCCAAACCAAAACAGATGCGGCTTTTTGTGACCCCGCGTGAGAAGCAGCAGGCCTTAGGAATCATTGTAATGCATAATTGTTTGCAGTTTGTATTAAATGAACGCACGCTAGCGGCGTTTGAACTTGAAAGTATCTGACAGTCATTTTACGACATAGAAAATGTCACGACTTCTGACAATCATACACGAGGCCGGTTTTGACAAAAACATGAAAACTATGTGATTCAGATGCGATATTTACTTGGTTAGCCATATAGTGATTTACTCGGTTTGGTAAACTTGACTTTTTTGGTATTTATAGCCACTCGTCAACCCCATTTGCATCACTGTGCGCTAGGTCCGCCTGACCGGCCACGGAATACGTTCGAGTCTCGTCCTACTAAACAAGTGTCATATTTGTTTGTTAAACGATCCATATCACTATCAAAGTTTTTCAGGATACCGGTGAAGAAAGTTCATTCTTCTGCTAGATTGACTTACAACATGCTTTAACTTACATTTTCTTATACAGGCTTTGCTCCGTCCCGCTGCGCTCAATGCCCGCGCGGGGAAAGTTAGCGGGGTTTCACTGTCAGAGGTTGTACCAGTGACAACTGTTTGGCCCTGTGACCGGTCGAAGGTTACCCCGCCCCGCCGGGCGCTACCCCCACTTCTGACCAGTTGAAGCCGATACAGCCTCTGACAGCTCAGCGCGGCCAACTCTTCTTGTATGGGCATAGCTGAGTTGAGCAAAGTAGACAAAAACAAATGCAAATTCATACATGATGTGAAAATGACAGAGCAATGAAGCTTCCTCTCAGGTATCCTGAACAGCTTAAGTACCGACTTGAATTGTTAAACTAGCAAAAATGACGTCTGTTTAGTAGGGCGACAGCCGAACGTCTCTTCTGTGGCCCGTCAGACAGCTGAGAGCGCCGGGTCTGCGCGTCGATAAGGGTCATTTGACGCCTTTGTGTGGCTTACTTTGATCCGTCGTGACACTGAGTTGTGTGATTGCGCCTTGTTGCCGGCTGTGAGAGACACATCTTAATATTTCAGAATACTTTTTCGCTACATATTGTTCTTTTGGCATTCAGCTTTCACTGGTAATCGAAAAAAACATGACTATGATTTAAAGATTGTCCTGGACAGCTCGTTGAATAAAATAAAAAATTTTTACGATTTTACAAAAACGCAATTTCTTAAAAAGGCCATCGAACGATTTCTATATAAAATACTGTTTTGGAATCAGCTCACCGTCAGCTTTCGAACGGTATATTTCGTTTCTTTGGTGGATGAAATGACTTTCCGACGAGCCGTGCTGGTTCAACCGCTAACGCATTCCACCTATAAAAATAAAACCAGCATAACGCCTTTTGGGGCGACTAACGGAGCGAGCGAGAGGGTGGGCCTTGCACGTGCGAAATCGCGAAGGGTATCTCCAACTGACTTGTGCACAGCACCCTACTAACCGGTCTCTAGCGATGTGCCAAATTTGAGCACAATCGGCCCAGCCGTTCTCGAGATCTGGAAGCGGCACCCTGCACGTGCGGACATGCAAAATGGGCCCCAACTGACTTTTGCACGGCACCCTGCTAACCGGTCCCTAACCGCGTACCAAATTTGAGCGCAATCGGTCCAGCCGTTCTCGAGATCTGGAATCGACCCCTGCACGTGCGCACGTGCAGCAGCACCCCAACTGTGGCACATGCAAAGGCATTGCCTTGTGGGTGCCTACCTACATGCCAAGTTTCAGCGCAATCGGCCCAGTAGTTACCGAGATATTGCAATTGTTACAAAACTGACACCTCTTCGTTTTGCACGTGCCACGTGCATAAGGGGTCACCCACATGCATCGGAAATAGTCCAATACTTGGTAGAAGGAATGAAACTACCCTACAAAAATTACCGCATGTAAATCGGTCAAGTGGTTGCTGAGATATAAGCATCGCAAAAGCGTGACCACGGCCGGCCGGCCGCTCATACTCAGAAATGTCCGTTATTCTACGTAAGACTTCGCTCGCTCCGTAATGAGTGGTAAGGCGGCCAGCGCAGCGCGGCGCGTCCCTGACCCAGCCCAACGCGTCTGTGCCGAGCGTGAGGCCAGAGGGGTATACTGTACCGCTGAACCTGGGTGTGAGGCGGCGCAGTCTACCGCTCCAGTCAAACGCTGGGCCGTCGGGGGGCGAACATCACTTAGTAGGTGAGTGTACAGTCACCAGCACTTGCTACTAATCACCTCGTTTTTGTTCAGCAGTTTGAAGACCGATCAATTCTCAGTCGAGCAAGATGCGTCAAACGATCGGTTTGGTCCTCTGATTTTCGAATATCTAACTTGTTTTTGTATATTCGAAGCATTTTGGGATGAGGAGCCAAAAAACCTCTTTTCTGCCCTAAAGTGTGCCCCAAGAAGTCGTAGAACCTAGCCCCGCCTCTGATCCACAGACCACTAGTGCCATCTCTTGTCAGCCGAACAAACCGCAGAAGTAAATAATGTCACGTGACTTTTGCACACGCTACAATTACTACGCAGCTGTAGTGGGGGAAGCGGGGCGGAGGCGTGGAGAGGGACGCGATCGGTCGGCTGGGGTCAGGTCGCCGAGGTCAGAGGTCATCCGCTGGAGGGTATTTGGGCGGTTGAGCCGTGTGGGCTTCGGCCTGCGGAGTGGGGAGCGCCTGGACCTGTCTGGAAACAAGTTCTACAACGCTGTGGCAGTCGAGAATATTGTGAGGAAAGGAGAGAGAGGGAGAGAGAGGGAGAGAGAAAGAGGGAGAGAGAGGGAGGGAGAGAGGGAGAGAGAGAGGGGGGAGAGAGAGGGAGAGAGAGATAGAGAGAGAGAGAGGGAGAGAGATAGAGAGAGAGAGGGAGAGAGATAGAGATAGAGAGGGAGAGAGAGGGAGAGAGGGAGAAATAGAGAGAGGGAGAGAGAGAGAGAGGGAGAGAGATAGAGAGAGAGAGAGGGAGAAAGATAGAGAGAGAGGGAGAGATATAGAGATGGAGAGGGAGAGAGAGAGGGACAGAGGGAGAGATAGAGAGGGAGGGAGAGAGAGAGAGAGAGAGGGAGGGAGGGAGAGAGAGAGAGAGAGAGAGAGAGAGAGAGAGAGAGAGAGAGAGAGAGAGAGAGAGAGAGAGAGAGAGAGAGAGAGAGAGGAAGAGATAGAGAGCGAGAGGTAGACAGATAGAGAGAGAGGGAGAGACCTATTTTACATCCTAGGTCATCTAATGTCAGGAAAGATCATGAGCGATTGTTTATACTGCAATTTTAAATGCATACGCTAGATTCGTGTTCAAAGCATATTCTAAGCTCTAGATCCAATGTATAAAAAGGCATATGAAAAGACATCTAATGTGCTCATATCATCATTACAGATCAGCTGATGAGCAGCATGGTTCTTTCACGAAAAGTGCGCCTCGGATGTGAAAAAATAAGACGTGAAATTGTAATAACACACTTAACCAAAATTTATTGAAGGATTCGAATTGAGATGGGTGCAAAATGATCTTTTTTTATAAATTTAGTCCGAACCTTTTGATGGGAAGGATTCACAAGGACAGAGCCACCGCTAAGCGAACCTTTTTGCGATGACCCTGCCCTCTACCCTCCGATCGCGCAATTCCGTTTCTATGGCAGAATTTAGAGTCCAAAGTTTAACGTGCGCACAAAGCCGCGCACGGCCGGTCCCCTCGCTGACTTCGCCTGGCTACGGCCTGCCACCAACCGCAACCATACCTGTCAGGAGGCCCATAAATGTCGAGCGCCCGTCGCGCTTCGAACCCGGACTGTCATAACCGGGAACGCGTGCTCTCACCACGCGGAGTCCAACGCTCTAACCAACTGAGCTACGGGACCGGCTTTAGGTTAGATCTGACCCAAGATCTAACCTAAAAACGACCCAAAGCCTTCCTTCATTGTCCGAAAACCGCCGACAGCTGATAGCTCAATGACACTAGAGCCGTGCATAAGGAGGCGTGAAAACACTCTCCTCATCTCGATCTATTACAAGAGGACCATGTCATGGCTTGAGAAAGGTGTTCTCAAAATAAATGACACAGTATGAGTGAATAAATAATCCGCGCCTCCTTGGGCTATTGGCGGACTCTACCACCTGATGGGGTGGTGCAGCCGTTTCGCCCTCCACCTGAGATCTCGGAAAGTTACCGATCGATTTTGAAAATTCAAAGAGCGTTCGATAGCCCCACCAGGGAACTACCTTGTTACCAGGTTTCGTTGACCTAGGTGCAACCCATGACGTCACAAGTCAGGTCAAAGGTAGCGTTTTTCACCGATTTAGTCTAAGGAATGCGTTACAGTCAGTTAACACATCAAATAAAAGGCATGCTATCGAAAAACATCGATGGAGCGTTGGTTGCCTAATACATATGTTGCCTAAAGTGGTCACTGATGCCAGGTCAGGTCACAGAGGTCAGGTCACTAGGGGTCAAAATATGAACCCAACTATGCTAGGGTCGTGTGATGTGATACATGTCCCCCCCCCCCCCCAACGAGGCTCGAGGGCGAGGCTTTCAGTTGCTGCTCTCACAGAACTCTTGGTTATATTACAACGCAGTGGAATTGCAAGTGGCGATATAAGCTTCCTGCCAGCGCCGGACCAGAGTTCAAACATTCAGGCTGAATTTTAACATTAAACTTTACAATTTTCAAACCGTTGAGCTTTTTAGAAGCTGCATGAACTGTTCAGCTCCTTTTTTGGTCCATCACAGCGGGCTTGTATGTCATTTGTCAACCAAAATCGAATTAATTTTTTTATTGGGTCTGGTTACCTCGCCTACTTCTTGACTGAATCGTTTATTAGCTTTTGATTGGGCACTGCCCACGTTGTCTGTCTATGACACGAGTAGAGGCTGCTGACATCGTTTGTCGCGATTAGATAATAATACCAAATACCAATCCAAGTCCCAGTGGCTGCTCGATCGCAATTTTCCTGGGCCCTGGCCCACCTCTCCAGCCAGGCTAGACTGCTCGGCACAGCCGTCGCCTCAGTGCCTCGGGCGGTGACCCGTTCAAAGGGGCTCACAATTCGTATGGTGCCGTGGCTCTCAAACCAACACAGAGCAGTGAGACGCACAGGCTCACTTTCCATATAAGGCGAACGGCTGATTCTGGCGGCGGGGCTTCATTCATGCTAAGGCGCCCAATCACAGCGCCGCATTTCAGTTAGTGTCGGGCGCAAAAGCTACTATGCTCCGCCCCTCCATCACGTGACCCTGCCCTCACGTGGCCTCAGTCACGTGGTATTTCCACTTCTTGGCGCATGGCGGCGCTAGTCTCGCAGGGGCGGAGGTAGCTTGCTCCCCCGCCGTCCGGGGGTGATGGGTAGCAACTGCTGGTGACTGTACAAGGCCCATTTTCAAATGAAGGGAACGAATTTCTTCAACACCAAGAGGCCGCGGGGGTTGCAACCTAGATAGATAGTGGTTTCTGAACCTCGCCGCAAACTTGGCTATCTCAACTCAAACCCCATGTTAAAAGTGGGATAGTCCCTTTAACTCGACTGCAGGCCGCGCCAGTCCCGACCCGCCCGCTGTTAGGGGCAGGCCGCGGCGGGCTACAATGACACGGCCGTGACGGCTGTCACAGTGACGTGCCGCCCCTCCAGGCCAGCTGGGACAGCTCACCACCGTCCCACCGCCGTCCCATCACTATCCCCCCGAGTCGCCCCACCACCGTCCCATCGCCGACCCGACCAGCTGGGACAGCTCACCGCCGTCCCATCACTGTCCCATCCGAGTCGTCCCACCACCGTCCCATCCACCGCCCCGACCAGCTGGGACAGCTCACCGCCGTCCCATCACCGTCCCATCACCGCCCCACCGCCGCCCCGACCAGTGTCGACTCGACTGCCCCAGTGTCGCCCTGGTGGGCCGATATGCGCCACGTGGGCTCACTGTAGGTCACCTGATTATCAGGACAGGTTAAATAGACGACGACGCCGGTAATCACTGCATGATGACTTCGCTGAAGGCGGCCCAAATTTTCAAATGAGCTTTCAATCGTGAATTTATGGCTTTCATTGAAATGCTGTACGCCAAATGCATGCCACATACACGTCAAAACAAATGTTATTTTGCAAAATGTAACGACAAGAGATGGCTCGATGGCTCGTTTGGTTTTTACAGTTAGAGTCCATAAAGTCTGGTTCAAACCGTCTGGGCTCACACGGCCAGAGTCCATACGGTTCGAGTCCAATACAGTCTGAATCCATGCAGTCTGTCTCCATACAGACTCGGTTCATACAGGCTTGCTGCATATAAACTCGACCCATACAATCTGGTCGATAGAGTCTGATCCATACAGTCCAGTCCATACATAGTCTCGGCCCATGCAGACCGTCCATTACTCCATACAGACTCGGTCCATGCATACAGACTGGGCTCGTACGATCTGCGTTTGATACGATCTGTGCGCAGCGTGCATACGGTCTGGGGACCATACGGTCTGGAGACCGTGCGGTCCGGAGACCGTGCGGCCCGCGAGGTCGGATGGTCTCCCCTCACGCCACGGCTCCGCCGCATGGTTTCCGCAGCGTGTCGTCTCACTAACGGAGCCGCATACAGAGCCAGTCACCCGGCCATCCGACGCGGTACCTATATGTAGTTTCCCGAACACCCGCTGGCACAGCCGCTAAAACCCATCTTACGGTATTTGGTCGCGGCCGAAGGGTGCCGGAAGTGGAACTGGCAACATACGCAATCTGGAGCGCGCAGCGAGACGAGACGCTATTCACCAGGCGCTGAACGTGTCACGGAAATCACCTAGTTATTCACTACCGGTCCACCCCTAAAATACGGGCGGAGAATGTATGTAAGAGCAGGCTGGGTACCTATTATTGACCGATCTTAAAACTTCATACATGGTCATTCAAGATACCAATAGCTATGTACATTGCACATACATATATTTGTGTAAAATATTTCAATTGACCTTTTTACAGTCCTGTTTAGGGTCCTGTAAGTGTAAGCTACATATAGGCATTCATTTCTCTCGCGAGATATGGTTTGATGTTAAAGTCGGTAGTTGCAGGGGCAAGAAATTTCCGTGAGATGAGTCGACTCCTGAACGATAATGAACACAAATTATCAGAACATCACTTTCGAAAGGGCTCCACGCCGCGCCCTTTAACGACAACAGAACAGGCATGTGACCCCATGGGCGACGTTGTTGGCAGGCACTCACCAATGACCAGGAGCAGCAGTGACGTCCACAGGGCGCCGACGGCTGTTCTAAGCGGCGCCATCTCCGAACTGTCCTCTCCCACCGGCGGACAGGCCGAGCGTCCAGTGTCCGCAGGATGTCCGCACCGTGTCCGCTGGGTGTCCGCTGGGCAGCGCGCCGCTCCAACCCCGCTCACCTCGGGTCGTCGTTCAGCGGAGCGCCGCGGGTGACTGTGCCGGCGTCACCGGCGGCGGCGGACGTCATCCGACCGGCCGCAGCCCGCGGCTACGCCCGGCTGACCCCGCCGCGCCCGGCGCGCCGCGTGCAACAAGGGCGCGCGCCGGCCGGCGGCGGCCACCAGCCGTGCCCCTCTGCGCCGGCCGGCCAGCGCCGGAAGGGGTAGGTCGTGTCCGGCAGCCCCGGCCAGCGCGGCGTCCGCGAATGGCTTTGTTTGGATGCACCGGTCTGTCGTCGTCCGCATACAGGGGTCATGGCGGCTCAGCGGGCCGTGGCGATGGATTACATATCGTGGCCTTGATGTTCGACTTTACCAGACATCACATGTGGAGAGACGGCAGGTGCTGAAAGCCTGAAAGACTTTGATGGCACGCGCACGGTCCAACAGGCCTAAGGTCTTCCGAAACACCCGTGATCTCTGCCACACTCAGCTAAACTCTCGAGGCTTGGCAGTTGAACTCAGATTGCATCTGAGCACACATTTGGTCTCAGACCTAAGCGAAAGAGCTTAAACGTACTATTGAATGTTCTCGCTCTTTTTTTTCTCACAGGCCATGAGCCGATTTGTTAACCCTCGCATGTGTAGGGGGGTCGGATGGACCCCCCATGGTTTTTCGCGAATACCTCGCGTAAAAAGCGGCCAATCGCAACGAAACTTTCAGTACCTTCGTATTGATCAATTTTACACCTACCCTGAAAATTTTATGACCCTGACCCAAATGACCTTTGACCTGTGACCTCTGTTCCGAAACCATGTTTGGCCGGAATCGCGATTCCGCGTATGTCGGCTTGCATTAGCCGCGCGTTTGCAAGCTTTTCATGGTTTCAAACGTTCAAACATGTGATTTGCTGTTGCTCCCATGCATAAGGGTAGGTGTCAAGGTCACTTGAAGGTCAGGTCAGGTCATTGACCTTTGATGACCTTTGGTGACCTCGACTCACATTTTCGAGTTTTACATGTTTCTAGGCTAGTTTTTGGAGCTGAATTCGAATTTAGCAACCATTTGAACATTTACGAAGTAGTTTTGGTGACTTCATAACATGTTACGAAGCTGTCAGAGACGGTTGATACCTACTACGAATACCCGGCAAAACCCTTACTGGTTGACCTGACCTGACCTGACCCGACCTGGTCTAAATGCTTATAGATTTCATCTGTGATCAAGACTAACACGATATTCGTGAACAGCACCCTGAAAAACCCCTTAGCAGCCACACTTTACGACTCTCTAACAGGTCCCGATTTTCCCGACTTTGGGTCATTGACCTGACCTGCAAGGTCAACCAATGACCTAGGACCTTAAAATTGGGTGACATCGGCTTGCTCTCGTCACGGGCAACACGCTCGTTTTTTCCGCGAAGCCTCGATCAGGGACCAAACGGCAAGGGGGGGTCCAACCGACCCCCCCCCCTACACATTAGAAGCTGGCAAACGCCGCACAAATGCGATGGTTAAAGAATGTCAAAATCAAGAAAATTTGGCCAATGGTGACATTCGGGAACCCCATGCTTGGAACTGACCAGAAAGGTAAAATACAGGATACTTTCTTCGTATTTTTCAATGCTCTTTCGAGCTCTCCTTTCTGCGTGTCGTTACGTGGCCAAGAAGGTGAGTTAGAGGGGGCGTGAAAACTTGCCACTTTTCGGATCGATATGATCCAAATGAACCACAACCTGGCACATGTTTAAACGGCAGAATGCAACGTCTTTTTTTTTTGCAAATTTACGGTCGATATTAGCGAGCGAAGACGGCCGGCCCACAAGTGTCAACTGGCCCCTGTCCTGGTTCTCATGTCCACGTGTTGTGTGTCATAGGGGCTGAGACGGGACGGGGGAAGTCTTGGACGCGACCCATCCGGTGCGAGACCTCGCCGGTGACGACGTGACCGACGCAGCCTGACGAGAGCGACAAAGTGCGCTGCATTTGTGTCAGCTGTATTTTGCTCATTTTAACCGTTTGCGCATCAATCTAGAAATCAAAACAGACTTTGATGCGTAGATGAACTATATCTTTATTTGGTCCTCCGTGTGACGAACTGATTGATCGAGAACGAGTACGCACGAGCGAAGCGGTAAATGAGGGCGAAAACAGGGCTAACAGTCGACCTACCACAGTCTCAAAAATATGATATCTGTTTTACTCAGCATGTGTTGTAAGTACCCATCTACCCATCATTGTAAGTACCCATATGGGAAAGTTAGGTACTGAAAGACTGATATTAGTGACATCGGAATATCTACTTCAGAATAAATTACGGGTCACGGGCACCGGCACAAGCCGATAACTATGTTACCTAAATTGTTGCCCTATGCAACAGCGGCATCATAAACAAAAAGGACATTACGAAAATGCTGATAAAAGTCAAATACCGAGGCTGTTTTATAGTCAAAAGATGCTGCACCGATATTGACTGAAACAAAACATGCTAGACTGCTAGAATATTGTCTGACATGACACTCTCATGACGCCAAGAAACAGTCTTTACACATTCCCTAATGTGCAAGGTATTATTGCAGCAAAGGTCGCTCAGCTGTTCTACTAAAGGTTCAAGTAAGTACATAAACCCGAAATAAAAAGTGTTTAACTCCAGCACAAAAGTGCAACAAAAGAAGCATATCAAAAATCAAAATATGACGATGTCGCGGTGGCTGACTCCGGCCTGCCGGAGGTAGCTGCGGACGGCCTCCACCAGGCCCTGAGGGCCGCAGACCAGGTATCTGGTGCCGGTGCCGGGCTGCCGGGCGGCGGCCAGCACGTCACGCCGCTGGATCCGCCGGCGGGTGACCGTCTCGCCGGGCCACGGCCGCTCGCCGTCCTCCTCCGGCCCGGTCACGAACAGCTCGTAGGTGATGCGGCCGGAGCGCGCCCAGCGGGCCAGCCGGCGGCGCGGGAACACCTCCTGCAGCCGGCGGACGGACAGCAGCAGCGTCAGCCGCGGCGCGGCCGGCCGCGCCACCGCCTCCGCCATCAGGCCGACCAGCGGCGCCACACCGGTGCCGGCGGCGAGCAGCACCAGTCGCCGGTCGGTCGGCCGCGGCCGGTAGCCGCCGAAAGGACCGCTCCAGAGCGCCGTCTGGCCCACCCGCCAGCGGCGCACACACGCTCGACATGGCGCCGGACGGGTACAGACGGATGTACACCTCGAAGTAGCCGACGGCCCGCGGGTCCGAGACGGGTCCGTAGGCGCGCGTGACGGCGCGTCCGTCGGCGTCGGCGGCCCTCAGCAGCAGGTGGGAGCCGAGCGGGTGTCTCAGCGCGGCGCCGGCCGGCAGCTTGAACCGATAGACGGCCGCCGAGTCGGACACGGCCGTCACAGGCCACCAGCGGCAGCGCCGTGAAACAGTGGGGCAGCAGCGCGGTGTGCGCTGCCGCCGCCGGGCCCGGAGCCGTTCCGGGCCCGGCGGCGGCGGCGGACTCCCCCCAGGGCTGGGCGGCGCAGAGGGCGGCCGGACCCCGCCGGCACCAGCCGCCAGCCGAGCCACTGGAAAACGGACTCCGGATCGTCAGCGAACGCCTCACCTGCGACAGAAAGTAGCACGGCCAGTCATCGCTTAGAGAATCTAACAACGATGTTATGGTGATCGGCTGTGTTGCTGTTCATTGTTCAATGATCTTGACATACTTTTTACTTTTTACACGGTCAGTGGTGATAATTGAATGTCATAAAATGAATGATTCCTCCGGAGTGTCTTCCCCACTGACCTGAGACTCCGGAGTGATTTCCCCACTGACCTGAGACACCGGAGTGTCTCCCCACTGACCTGAGACTCCGGAGTGTCTCCCCACTGACCTGAGACTCCGGAGTGTCTCCCCACTGACCTGAGACACCAGAGTGTCTCCCCACTGACCTGAGGCTCCGACAGGCGCCTCAGCCACTCCCGAGCACCCCGATGACGTCACGGTCAGCGCGGTCAGACCGGCCACGACTAGCAGCGTCAGAGTGGGCGGCGGCGGGGCCCGGCGAGCTGTCATTGCGCTCAGCGGGCCGACGGCTACCGGGTGCCGTCAGACGAGCAGCTCGGGCCGTGCACACACCCATCTGCTGAATAACGGGAGCAGCTGTCAGACCAACTCCGTCACTCCGAACAGCGGCGTCAGCCCAATACGGCAACACGTGAGTCAGCTAAATGTAACAATTCGACTCGAACCGCGCTGGCAGGGGAAGGGGGGTGACGTTCTCCTTGACAAATGTTTTCGATAGCTCTGAGCACTTTTGTGACGTATTCAGGAGCAAAAATCATGTACCTGCCCGCTAAAAACGCCACATGGTCGCAATGGCGTATCCAGGGGGGAGGCCAAGAGGCCATGGCCTCCCCCTTTGGGATCAGACATGCAAGTGGGCCCTTTGGGTCACTTGAGTGCAGTGACGTACCCAAGGGGGCCACGGGAGCCCCTGAGGTCCAAGGGTAACTCAGGGGAACCAGCGTGACGAAGGCGTTATGGGTCTCCCTGCACCAGTACTACAGAATGTCTTTTACTCGAAAAAAACAATATCAAAGAGCGATATCTATCACAGTCACAAACACAGAGGGCCCCTAACTACCTGAGAGCCCTGGGTACCTGAGGGGCCCCCTGGTTACCTGAGGAGCCCTGGTTATCTGACGAGCCCCTAGTTACCTGAGGGCCCCCTGATTATCTGAGGGGCCCCTGGTTGCCCGAGAGGTTCCTGGTTGTCTAAGGGACCCCTGGCTACCCAAGGAGCCCCTGGTCACCTGAGGGGTCCCTGGTTATCTGAAGGGCCCTGGTTACCTGAGGGCCCCTGGTCACGGGACCCCTGTTTACCTGAGGGGCCCCTGGTTACCTGAGGGACCCCTGGTTATCTGAAGGACTCCTGGTAAAGGACCCCTGGTTACGATGGCCCCTGGTTACCTGAGGGGCCCCTGGTTACCCGAGGGGCCTCCGGTTACCTGAGGGACCTCTGGTTATCTGAGTGTCCCCTAGTTACCCAAGGGGCCCCTGATCCCCTGGATGGCCCCTGGCCAGTCATCTGAAGAAGGTCACCTGAAGGGCCCATGTTTACCCGGGGAGTACCTGGTTATCTGAAGGGATTCTGCTGTCACATGAAGGCCCTTAGTTGTCCGTGGAGTCCCTGGTATAACCGGCCTTTGATTATCAGAGGGTCTCCTGGTCACGGTAACCTGGTGGGCCCCTGATCAATTGAAAAGCCTCTGCAGTCACCTGAGAGGCCCCTGATTGCCTTAACGGCCCCTGATCACTTGGATTCAATGGCATAGCCAGGGGGCGAGGGACACGTGTCCGTTATGTGGTTTAGGGTCCCCTCGGGCCCGAGGGGCCCTACGGTGCCAATTGACATCAGAGGGTCCGCGCTGGCCACGCTTCAACTGGAAAGGAGTGAAAGGACACCACGGGGCTTTTGAGAACACGTCATGGGCTCTTATGTAGCCACACTTATCTCCAGAAGGGCCCCAACCCAGGTTCTGAAGGACCTTGCCGGCCTCTGACTGAGGGCCCTTACCGACCAATGAGGGATCAGCTGTAAGGGCCCCACACCTGTTTGTTATTCCCCCACGGCCCACACCAGTATTTCTGAGGGCCCTTACAATGGCGACTGGGAGGGCCCTCACCGGCCACCGCCACCTCTAAGGGTCCCACACCAGCGCCTCTTAACGGCCTACATCGGCGGCTCTGAAGGCCCGCTCACCGGCGCCTCCGAGGGCCCTATACCAGCGCATCTAACGGCCACTTACCAGCGACTCTGAGGGCCTCTTACCGGCATCTCTGAGGTTCCCTTGCCGGCCTATGAAGGGCCACTAGTAACTTTCAGGGTCCCATACATGCCTATGACAGCCCCTACCAACGTCTCTAAGCCCTAAGGCCCCCACAACGGCGCCTGTGTGGACCCCGCACCAGCGCATCTGACGGCCTTTCATAGACACGTCTGAGGGACCAACACCGGTGACTCTGAGCGGCTCGCTCGCTTCGTTTCTTCAGTGGCAAAGAACCGCACCTGTGCGTGGGTTAAGTATGCTACCACTGGGCCCCTAAGGTAAGGGTGGGGCCCCCTTGAGCAGGTTTGGCCTCCCCCTTTTCAAGATCCTGGATACGCCACTGCATGGTCGATATTCATACACCATTGCAAATCAAATTTCATTGTCTTTATAGGAATTAATTTTGTCTCAAAACATTTTGCAAAGTGGGATGCAAGAGCTATGGAAAAGCGCTTGGTATAAGGCAATTTAAGACAATTATTTCTTTTCAACATATGGTTAGCTTGTTTACATCGTTTTCATGGCATGCGGTAAAATATACCTCCATGCTATAAAACTGTAGTAACGCCTAGCGGTAACAGTACCTACAACATGGTTCAGAAATCTGCGGTACAGTATAACTTCAGGCGCAAGACGTAGTGACATCGAACGGCAATGGTGTAACAGGAGATTTGCGGTACAGCATAACTTCAGGCGCAAACAGTCATGACATCTAGCGGCAGCGGTATAACATAGGCTTGAAGATGTGCGGTACAGCATAACTTCAGGCGCAAACAGTCGTGACATCTAGCGGCAGCGGTATAACATAGGCTTGGAGATGTGCGGTACAGCATAACTTCAGGCGCAACAGTGGTGGCATCTAGCGGCAGCGATATAACATAGACTTGGAGATGTGCGGTACAGCATAACCACGGATCACCTAATGATCCGTAATAATGATCCCACCTATGTGATCCGTGGCATAACTTCAGGCGCAAACAGTCCTGACATCTAGCGGCAGCGGTATAACATAGGCTTGGAGACGTGCGGTACAGCATAACTTCAGGCAGACGATCCGCTCCAGACCGTTTTCACCCGGTTTTCTACCGCTACCGTGACGCCCTTGACGTCACACATGACACAGCGATATACCCACCGTGACGTGCGCCGTGACGGTCGCTTCTGTTTGTTGCTGCCGGCTAAATGCGGATACGGAGAGATTGCAATCGGAAGAACAAGTCAGGCAGGTTATGTCTCTGAATTCATAACCTAAAGCTCCAGACAAAAGCCGTAGGTATAAGTCATGCGAGGCAGTGCCGGCGCAAGGCTGATGTAAAGCCTGCCTGTCTTTGACTTTGTGTCTGGACTCGTGTTGGCTATCTTTTAGCCGCCGGCGCAGTACCTTTATCCCAAGAACGGTTTGTATAACACAGATAGACGGCCGGCTATGCTAAGTGCCACAAAAGGTGCGATAGGCTTCATTTGCCCAGCATGTCATGACGCTGTGACACTTGTTGAATGTTGGTGTCATCAATTTTCTGCTGGGGGTGTGTGGGGGGGGGGGGGGTAATTTTAGTCAACGACCTTTGCCAAATTGTATGGACTTTGACTGAAGGGCAAGTGTCTGATAGACCGACTGCTGGGTATTTGGCTATGGCATATGCAAAATGCAAGCAAGAATGTCCACTTTTGCAATTTGACGTGCAGAGCTAAGGCCTAAGTATGTCTATGAGCTGCTTATAACGGTCAGAGATAGGCACCCCGGTGTTGGAAGGCGACTTTCCTGCACGGTCTTGACTCCGTTATATGATCAGGACGTGGACTGCCGGGCCGGTCGGCGGCTGCAGTCTGCGGCGGACTGTCGGATACACACGGCTCCCTCCGGCTGCTGCCGGGGTGTGCCGGCTGTCCCACTGAGGCACGCCATGTCGCTCTGACCACCTGGATACAGAGGAATACGGACGGGACGCGGCGACGGCGGCACGCGAAACCGCGAAACCGGAAGGCCGCACCGCGTCGTGGGATGGCGGGTGTTGGACATCAGCTGGACGGAATAACTAGCTTTCTTTGATTTTTGTTGACGGATCGCAATTCATAAGAACTCAGAAATCAGTAAGTGATCTTGCTAAAGCCACCGCCCATCAGCTGCTGCAGCTCACCTGTGAACTAACCCGTCTTCAGGCGCAAACAGTGCTGACATCTAGCGGCAGCGGTATAACATAGGCTTGGAGATGTGCGGTACAGCATAACTTCAGGCGCAAACAGTCGTGACATCTAGCGGCAGCGGTATAACATAGGCTTGGAGATGTGCGGTGCAGCATAATTTCAGGTGCGTGTTATAGTGATTTCTTTAGCGGCAGCTTCATGCATGTGAACTTTGATACCACATAAGTAAGGCGTAAGCCCTAACTGCAGCCGTCATGACGTCTCACACAGAACACGCTCTCTCACAGCGGCAGGACTCTCAGGCTTTGGCTCTCGCCCAGGGCTTCGACTAGGCAACCGTCCAAGCGGCCACCGGCGCCCCTGCCGGCCCGCCCAGTCCTTCAGAGATAGGCCGCGGCTGATTCCAGTCTTCCTGGCTCTACCCGTTTACTCTTCGTCAGACTCGAAGCGATTTCAGTCCGGGTCCGGGGGTGGCCGTGGCGCTACACCAGCGCCCCTGGCGGCCGAGACACTAGTAGTGTCCTCTCGGCGAGAGAGAGAGAGAGAGAGAGAGAGAGAGAGAGAGAGAGAGAGAGAGAGAGAGAGAGGGGGCTCAGCTCTTGACACCCAGGCTCAGCAGCTACTACTACTACCTACTAGCGGCCGGCTCGGCTCCTGACGACACTTGTTCACCTCCTGACGGCGCACTGACTCAGCTCCTGACACCACTGACTCAGTTCCTGACGACACTGACTCAGCTCCTGACGACACTGACTCAGCTCCTGACACCACTGACTCAGCTCCTGACGACACTGACTCAGCTCCTGACAACACTGACTCAGCTCCTGACGACACTGACTCAGCTCCTGACAACACTGACTCAGCTCCTGACGACACTGACTTGCTCCTGACGGCGCCGGGCCGGCTCCTGACAACACTGACTCAGCTCCTGACGGCACTGACTCAGCTCCTGACACCACTGACTCAGTTCCTGACGACACTGACTCAGCTCCTGACGACACTGACTCAGATCCTGACGACACTGACTCAGCTCCTGACGGCACTGACTCAGCTCCTGACGACACTGACTCAGCTCCTGACAACACACCCAGCTCCTGACGACACTGACTCAGCTCCTGACGGCGCCGGGTCGGCTCCTCCCTCAGGAGCAGGACGCGTGTAAGCACCAGCTCCTCGTCTCCCGGGGCCGCGGTGTCGACTCGTGTCGCAGTGTCGACTCGCGTCCGCTGTGAGGGCGCCACCGTCGTCCTCTGTGGCGGTGCTAGTGTGGGACCTGCCGCGGCAGTGGGCCCACCTGCTGGAGGGCCACCCAGGGCAGCGGGTCCTGCTGTAGGGCCTGCTGTAGGACCTCCCTCGCCTGTAAGGCCTATTATGGGACCTGCTGTGAGGCCTCCCACGGCTGTAGGGTTTGTAGGGCCTACTGCAGGGGCCAGGGCCTGTCGTGGGGCCTCTTCGGCGGTGGAACCCGCGCCCGCTACTCGCTAGTGCCCAAAACGGCCCATTTAGAGGAATCATTCGTCGTAGATATTGCGAGAACGAGCTTGTTTCTTTCCAATATGGCAGACGCTTCGATTCAGTATTCAGGAAGGCTATACGAACTGCGGCCGGAACTGTCTCTGCCGCTGCGATGCACCGTCGGTGGTCCGCACAGTCAAGTGGTTCCAACCTAACTTATTATTCCATAGCTCTGCAATGGCTTTTTTAGGCCGCAACAGCTTACTCCCACCAAAGCAGACAAGCTGTAAACTACATACCACCCGACATGACTTACCGCGAGTGGGGGGCGACATCCGGCCGCCCGGCTGACGCAGGAGGTGTGACCCGGCCTCGGACGGTTCACTGGTTCAGGCTCACTGCAGGCTGGGATGGTTTCCAAATGCGAAACGATCATGAATGAAAAAGTTTGTCTGATATTTTGTTACACTTAATCGGTAATAAAAAAGAAAGGTAGATGGACAGGTGATTGCATAGGCCTCCGTCTCATGCATTTAATGCTGCCCTTTGAAATGCACACGGTTTTAACTAGTGAAAAACAACATACCGTCAGTCATCATAAATAGTAAAGTTAGTTTTGTTTGAAATTTGTCGGAAAAGGTTCCCATAGAAGGGAAAAGAAAAACTGTGTTATTAGAATAAATTGATCATGTTTATATTGATAATTTAACATAATGTTTTTTGTTTTGTTAAGCTGCCAGACGTTTTAATTTCATACTCTTATTGCAATCACGTGAATAGGTTTAATATGTACTTTAACTGTTTAGCCTCAAGCCCATTGACTTTTAATTGATCAATCGGTAGCCAGTCAAGTTTGCATGCCTCGAGACAAAATAATAATGGTGTAAAATGTCACATGCCGCCCAAATATACAAGTATGTTATCGCTTTGTTTTTCTTTTTAGAGCAATGAGCGCGGAAGTGTTACCTTTTCTCGCTGTTCAATAAATGGTTTATTCCTTGGCCATTTCTTGCCCACGGCTGCATAGGCGTCGCTAAAAATGTTCGGTTGGGGGCAAAAATCCAATTTGGTAATAACTCATGCCTTTATCATTAATCACACGTTATATGTCATTCGACGCGCCATTGGCGCGAGGAAGGCAACGGTGACAAAGGTTTTTCTATAGCCATTAAATGTAAAAAGTATGTTCTTTAGAGAAGAGTGAGGACGACTTCGGTAAAATCAATACTAAACCCATTACATATTATGTCGGGTTAAGCAGGGCAGAGCCTTTTAATGCGGAGGGCAGAGTGGGTCTGTAAGATTCCTCTCTCCTCAGACCTGCGCAACTTCTTCCGATTCTCAACTAGAAGAAGTTCAAAATGATACAGGCAATCGGTTCGCCTCTCTAAAAATATATATTATTTCATGCACAGTGTCTGTGATGTATTTTCAGGGGTCTTCGTTTTAACTCCGACCCTGATTTCCAAAATCAACTCCGACTCCGGTCAGAGCCATCGAATCTGCCGGTTTTGGGTCAGCAAGAACCTCTGTTGCCTCAAGAGCTCGGCTGCGCTATTAGAAGTTAGCAAAGGTTTTCAGAAATCTCCGAAGATTCGTGTTAAAACCCTCGCCCATGTGGGGGGGGGGTTGGTGCAACCCCCCCCCTGAGGTTTTTCGGAAATAGTGCAAAAACGGCGGCGCGCAGCGCCGCCAAATTTTGGGTACCTTATGGGGCAAACCTTGCGCATCTTTTGATAAAAAAAAATTTGACCGGGTCATGTCAGGTCACGGAGTTATGACGTCACAAAGGGAACAGCCTCCGGCCGGATTTTCACAAACTGAGTGCCAACGCCCGAGGTTTCCTGCCGGTGGTACGGACATCGGTTGATGGATCGTGATGAAACTTCCCATGCATGTTGGGGCAAGTATTGGCTATCATATGGTATAAGAAACTTGACCGGGTCAGGTCAGGTCACGGAGCTATGACGTCACAAGAGGAACAGCGTCCGGTACTATTTTTGAAAAGCGCCCGAACCACTATTTTGCTAATTCTTGTCACCTCAATGGGAATATGCAGCAATATTAGCTTCTATAGGGAGCAAATGGACCTTCCAAATCCAAAAATACCATCAGATTTCAAAAATTTAAATTTTGATTTTTCGAATTTCTGCCGCCGACTGTGACCTTGCCGACTTCCGGCGCTCCCAACGCGCCATTTTTAGAGCTAGGGAAACGAAATACATACCAAACGATAGAGAATTGATCAAGGAACACGATAGTGAAGGTTTCAAGTCGATATCTCCCACCGTTTTGCCGCAATTGCCGCGGAAAGTTGAAAAAAGTCTATTTTTCCGAAAATTTGACCTTTGACCGGTCAAAAGTAGGTCAAATGTTGACCTAGGACCAAAAAATATACCACCAATCGCGAGATCTCGGCGAGAGCAATCCGTTGGTCTTTTCCGCTAAGCTCTACGACGCTCCGTTTTCAAACGCCAAGGGGGGGTCGCACCAACCCCCCCCTGCATGGGCGAAGGTGGCAGATCGCCGTTTACGGGCGAGGGTTAAAAATCCGTGTATGCCTTCACAGACCTGCCGTATGGATGATCTTCAAAGTCATCTTGGGCCCTCAGAGACGGCCATGGGCCCTTAAAGCTGAAAGAGACTTTCCGCATTCAGTAAATTGCATGCGAGAACCTATTCAAATGCATTGTAATCTTTCCCGCATCAATTCCAGGGAGGTGCTCGCGATTGATGCGGGCGTGCTTCCATGCATTTGAATAGGCTCTTGCATGCGATTTCCTGACTGCGGAAAGAGTCTGTTTCAGGTATTGGACACCGATGGGACCCTCAGAGGCCAGTGTTGGGTCGTTGAGACCGGCGGAGGCCTTCAGAAGGACCGCCCAAGTGGCCCCCAAAGATCTGCGCCTGAGCGTTCAGAATCAGCAGCAGGAGACCGGAATTTCATTATATTGCCGGCCTGATGGCCCCAGAGGTCGGCTTGGAGGATCTCTCGCAGGTCGGAAGCTAGCTTCAGAGGCTTCTTAAGTTATATCAATGGGACTTTTTAGGAGCCTACGCGCGGCCCTTGACAGCCCAGGACACTTTAACCGGCGCCCCACTGGGGTCTGTGTATAACACGCCCTACTGGGGGGGGGGGGGGGCTATTCATAGCCCCCGCTCCTAACTCCAAAACTACTGGGCCGATCGTCAAAATTCAAACGGCGTCTGATAGCCCCGGAAAAACTGTCGAGCGGAACCTAATTTCATTGACCTCAAGGTCACCGATGACGTCACAGGTCAGGTCAAAGTAAAAACTATTAGCATTTTGGCTTGTTCACATTTTGGGCTCTGGCCGCCGTCTTACAAGTCAGATCAGGCTCATTTTTGGTTTCCGCACTCGTGAACAGATGCTCTAGATACCTTGAGGGTACCAAACTTGTACTTTGATTTTCAGGTCCGGGTCAGGTCATCACAGGTCACGAAAATATTATATCATGCGTCGGTCACGTGACACATGTTTTATGGTCCATTTAGGCCATAGATTTCGAATTTGATGTCGTCTGTATCATTCGAGGTCATTTTGAGTCGAATTTAGCTTAGGTCAGGTCACTTTCAGGTCAAAAAGGTCAAATTTTGAAGTTAAAATTTTTCAACAAAAAAGGTGTCAATTGGATGCAGTTTGAGCTCAGGAACACGATGGTGCCATTTATATTGGTGTACGATGTCAAATACGTGCTGAAAAATTGATTTGAAAAATTAATAATTGTGAATTTTTTGCAATAATGCGTATAACTTGGCCATTTTTGAAGATATTCAGCTAAAACTTGCTAGAGTTAGTCATAATTATGCGTTCTATCACATGTATTCGGGTTTTTTCGAAAAGTCAAAAACGTTTTGAAAAAAATATAAAAACAAAAATTTTGAATTAATTTTATGAAATTTTCAAAATTTTGAAAATCCGAGATATCAGTTTGATAGCGCAGTCAATTCTGAGTCCTTTCATGCAAAGAAATTGGATCTAGCTTAAAAACTGAGCTCTTGGGAGCGATTGCCGTGGTTCAATGTTTTGCGTCGAAATCGGGCGAACATGACGTCACTCTGACGTCATTTCCGGCCGATCTATGGTATCTACGAAGTTCAAATTTTGACACAAGGTGTCAAATTGATGCAGCCGAAGGTACTGAAAGTTTGGTGTCGATCCGTTAAGCGGTTTGGAAGTTATTGCAGAAAAACGGGAGGGGGGCTATAAATAGCCCCCCTTGTGGGGCGCGGGTTAACGGGACTTGAACATGTCACTGATATTTGGCCACAATTCGAAAAGACCCCGACCCAACCCCGAAATTTTCCAGCTAGGTCTTGACACTAAACTTCTTTCGTATCAGCTTACTAGACCGGTAAAATCGAGTGTAACCTTCAGCTAAAACCAACTAGGAAATGAATCGAATCAAAGTATTGGCATGCCGAGTCTGGAGTCGAAGACCGAAGCCCTGAATATTTTGGCGCCTCTGACTCCGGCCTGGCTGAGACTCTCCACTCCAACCTCATTTTGCCTTCACAGCTATTCTAAAAAACTACCCCCCCCCCTCCCGCCATTTTTGCCGACCCTAAAACATCATCGGATCTGCATCGATCTCAAGGGATGTCCAGTCGGAGGTTGGGGGAGGGCAAGCTGACCCGCTTGCCCCCACCCGCCGTAGCGACGTCAATGCACGATTGTCTGCCTCACTGTCTAAAAGATTTTGGTCTCGCGGGTTTTAGCGGTAGATTTTGCATTTTGATTTCTAGGTGCCACCTAGAAAATTTAGTGTACTTCAGGCTATATCTTCGTCGTCTTAAGCTTTTAAGTGTTGAAGATGCGATCGACTTGCTGGTTCACAAGCCGGCCATGACCGTGTAAAATGGCTTCATCGTAGATTGATTAGTTTCTGAGATATAGCCGGAAATGTAAAAGTGCAAAACCTACCGCTTAACCTTCGCCCCAGTGGGGGGGGGGGGGGGCATATGATACCACCCTGTCGCGTTTTGCGTGTGAATAAAAAACCGCGGCGCGCCGCTTGGGGTAGCTTTTGGTACATCAATTTTGGACAATGTGTGAAATTTTTTACCCCAGGTCATGTCAGGTCAGGTCACCAGGTCAAGTTAACTGACCAAGCCTAAAAAAGTTTGCAATCATGTCCAGCCTGCAGTGTTTGTCTGAAAGGTTTTAAACTTGGTGGATTGCATGCTGTTATGGGCGCCTACAATTTGTATATCTCGGATTTTTTATATCTGTGACCTAAGGTCAGGTCAGTGGCGTGACCTTTCCATTACAAGTCAATGGAGAAAAATGAAAATGCCTCTAGATCCGTGTGTACGCATCGGAACAGTCCAAATATTTCAGAATCACAATGATTTAGTCCACTCGTGATGACCAAGGTGTCATTTTTGCTGATAGCCTCTAGACAGGTCATCCGAGGTCACTTGAGGCTACAAACAGTTTTTTGCCAATAACTCGCGATTGGAAAGAGCTAGAGCGCTGGGGATGGTCTCATTGTGTTTGTCTTGTTGAGACGCATCGACTGATATGCAACCTGACCTTTTCCGGTAAGGTCATGACCTTGACCTGAGGTCAAATTTTCAAGTTGACCTTTCAAGGTCAAATTATAGTTCATTCGACGCGTCTCGGCGAGGGGAACACGATTCTGGCCATAGAAATGTCGTGGCGTTTTGTAGTCGAAAGTTATTGTCGAAAAACACTTTTCGTAAAAACAGTTTTTGGCCTTTTCAAAAGAAGAGTTCAAAAGCTATCGTTTGCTCTTCCATGCGTTTTTCTAGCTACCATAGTTCCTGAGATAGCGGCATGTTTTCTGAAAAATATTATGACAATTGGCAAATTTTGACCTTTGATGACCTCTGGTGACCCCAATATTGCTCTAAGGTGAAAAATGACCGAAATACTTTCAAACGTACGCATTGAGAGCTATCGACTGCTTTTTACCGCGTCTTTCTAGCCCTCTTAGTTTTTGAGTTAGAGGTGGGTGGTAACATATGCCCCCCCCCACTAGGGCGAAGTTGGCTGAGACCGCCACTGGGGCGCGGGTTAACCCTATTAGTGGCAGGGGGGGGGGTTGTTTTTATCCACCCCTCAGGTTTTTTAGGAATATCGCCGAAACCGCTGAAGCTACGATGCTGAAATTTTCTGACTTTTCCTAAAACTAAATTGGGCACATTCCCTGAAAATTTCAAGTTCATAACTTTACCAGGGGCGGCTCCAGAGCACTGGGAATTGGGGGGTCCTATTCGTGAAGCGAGTCATTTGGGCGAGATCACGATGCTGCACCAGTTTTACGAACAGTGAATGAAAGGTATCATGTGATAACATATACAAAGTTATTGTGCATCCTCTTTTGACATGTTTTTGCTATAATAGGCGGATCCAGGCGTCCAAAAAGGGGGGTTATTTTTACCTCCCAACATAGGTGCCCTGACACCGCCTATGCATGACCAATACAATTTTAGTCGTTCTCTCATAAGAAAATTGTAACATAACAAGACCATTGCCACGCTTTTTAGAAACAGTACCAACAAAAACCTTATTTACTATACTTTTTGTGTACCCCCAATCTCAATGATCTGTATCCGCCTATGATTTTGAAAATGCATATTTTTAGGATCCATGTGAATTCCTGGTTCATTCTCTATCGATCGGCAAAAGTTGCGTTAAGATTGGTCACGAAACTGGCCGTGAAACAGTCTAAAATGTATCTGCAATTTGCCCGTTTTACCCCCCT